>NC_080185.1:116646137-116906630 GCF_950295315.1 Erinaceus europaeus
AAACTGAAGTCGGGAATTTTGAAGCCTCCATTTTTTTCTTTGCCTCAGGAGTTCTCTGGCTATTTGTGTGTGAATTTTTTTTTTATAGTTCCACATGAATTTTTTTTTGATAAGTTGTTGAATTTTCTTGAAATATGTCATTGGGATTTTAATAGGGATTGCATTAAGTTCTATATATTGCTTTTGGCAAAACAGTCATTTTAATGATATTTATTCTTCCATGAACAGAGAATACTCTTCCATTTCTTTGTGTCATCCTCTATTTCTTTTAATAATTTCCCATAAATTTTATTGGAAAGTTCCTTTATTTCCTTTGTTAGATTTATTTCCAGATATTTTATCTTTTTGGATTCAACTGTAAATAGGATTGCTTCCTTTAGTTCCTTTTCCTCTGACTCATCTTTTGTGTATAGAAATGCTACAGATTTATGAGTCTTGATTTGTAATCTGCTACTTTGCTGAATTTATTGATGTAGTTTTTTGGTACAGTTTTTGGGGTCCTTTAGATAAAACAGTATATCATCTAAAAATAATGATAGTTTAACTTCTTTTGTTCCAAAATGAATTCTTTGGTATCTCTTTCTTGCCTGATTGCACTGGCGAGCACTTCTCAGGCTATGGTGAATAGGAGTGGCAAGAGTGAATATCCTTGCCTAGTTCCTGATTTTAAAGGGAAAGATTTAAATTTTTCCCTTTAGTATGATGTTAGCCATGTTGAGGCATTTTCCTTCCAATCCCAATTTCTTGAGGTTTTCTATCATAAATGGGTGTTGGGACTTGCAAATGTTAAACCAATCTTGCTTCCTAGAGATGGATAACACTTGGTCTTGGTGGATTATTAATATAATGTAGGATTTGGTTAGCTAAGATTTTGTTGAGGAACTTTACATCAATTTACATCAGGGATATAGGTCTATAGTTTTGTTTTGTTTTTTTGATAGATCCCTTTCCTGCTTTGGGGATCAGAGTGATATTAGTCTCATAGTATATGTTTGGGAGTATTGTCTCTTCTTCAATTTTCTGGAAGAGTTAGAGAATAATGGATGTTAGTTCTTTGAATGTCTTATAGAATTCATTAGTATAACCATCTGGACCTGGGATTTTGTTCTTGGGAAGGCTTTTGATTACTGTTTCAATTTCTGCACTAGTAATTGGCCTGTTGAGTTTATCTGCTTCTTTTTGTGTCAAGGTTGGCAGTTTGTATGATTCAAAAAATGTGTTGGACATATTTTTTTCTTACATAAATCTGTAGAAGTGGAATTTCTGGGCCATATGGTATTGGGAGAAATTGCAAAATTCTGCTCCAAAGTGGCTATTCCATTTTAAATTCTCACCAGCAATATATAAAGGTTCTGATGTCTTCACATCATTGTCAACACTGTCATTATCTGTTGTCTTTTGATTATAACCATCCTTATGGATGTGAAGTGGCATCTTATTGTGGTTTTGATTTGCATTTCCCTGATGGCTAATAATGCTGAGAATAAGCTTATTTTGAAACTCCAAGGAAAAGAACAGCTGATCTGTGAGCTAGACAGGAATGAGAATTTATGTTGAAATTCAAACTTTTTATATTAAAACTCATTAATAATGAGTTTTCAAGATTGTTTAACATCTAGCAATATGCAGAGGATTCCATCCTAATTGACATGTTTACAGAAGTTGGCTGGTAGAAATCTACAGGAAAATTTTGAAAAATTCTTTTTATTTTTACAAGTTGAATTGATTTTTAATTCACACACTATCACTTTGAACTTATTAATAATCAGTTGATACAAGTTTTAGTGAATTTACTGAAACTGGACAGATGTAGTTTAGAACAAATTTGCTTTTATTATTCAAAGTCAAATCAATTCTGAAAACAATAAACCAATTTCATAAATTTGGATGCAAATATTAAAGGCATTTGATTTTTAGGACTTGCTTGAACTCAGTTACTGGAAAAATTTTATTTATGTTTGGAACACACTAGCTAATAGAACTTTTAACTGAAAATTAATGAAATCCTAATTCAGAGTAGGTATTCACAATGAAAGTTTAGGATCCAAATTGAGATGTACTGGATATATAAAACACATGTGTATTCATACAATCTCAATATTAAAAATGTAATATAGGACTAGAGAGATATTCTACTAGGTAGGATGCATGCCTTGCCACATGCACAGCATACAGCCCTGATTCACAAGGCCAGGTTTGAACCCCAGCACCTCATAGGAGTGCCATCACTAGGGGACATTCTGGCACTATGATGTTTCTCCCTCTGTCTGTGTTTTTCCATCTAAATAAAACAACCCCAGGAAGCCAGGTAGTGTTGCACCCAGTTGAATGCACACATTTCCAGGTGAAAGGACCCAGGTTTGAGCACCGGCTCCCCACCTGTGTGGGGGGGGGGAGTTCACAAGCAGCGAAGCAGATCTTCAGGTGTGTCCCTCTCTCCCTTTAACTCCCCTTCCTCTAATTTTCTCTGTATCCTATCAGATAGAAATAGAAAGAAAAAAATTGTCCCCAGGAGTGGTGGATTCATAGTGCTTTCACTGAACCCCAGTGATAACCCTGGTGACAATAATTTTTTAAATAAAAGTTAGTCCCAGATGTGGTGAAATGGTGCTTTGTGAGACCCTAGTTACATACATACATACATACATACACACACATTAATATCTCAATAATTTATTTTTCACTTAAATTATGGTAATATTTGCTTATATTGGTTAAATAAATCATGTTTTTTAAATTAATTTGGTCTGCTTCACTTTCCTCTCCCTAATGATTAATTTCAGTGTTTGTTCTGCACTATTAAAGGGAATACTAAGAGTAAAATTCTGTGTTTAAAGTACTATGGTGAGCTGAAATGGGAAGACAGGCATGTCATTATGAAGATAAATTGCCAATGCTGGAACTTGCCTGCTGATTCATTGTTTGTTTGGTCCCAGTGCTCCTTCAAATAGAGAAATTTTTATGAAGATTGGGAAGTAGGTAGGATCTTGACCCATGATAGAGGATTTAAGAACAATGTAAGATGTGTTGCTTTATACTCTTGGAAATTCTCATCCATCCTCATATTTCTTAGTTCTCTAGGATGCCAGATCATAGGGAAGATATGCATACAAGTAGTAAAGCATAGAAAAAATAGATAATAGCTAGACAGCTAGGTAGATGATAGATAGGTAGATAGATAGATATATAGATAGATAGATGATAGATAGATAGATAGATAGCAACTAAGGAATCCATATATGTGACTGTTTCCACTTTGTACCTAGAAGAAAGTAACCAGGAGAAATGACACTTTTACTACAGAGAAAAATTTGGAAATATTAGTATAGAAGTAAGATAACTGCTCAATGAAAGAAGATCACAAAAGAGGCATCAAAGGATTATTCCATAATATATATTACCTTCAAATATATACTTAAAACATGTAACTGACATCTATGTGTCTGTGTTTAAAATACATATTATAAAGTGTATAAAAATATCAATGTATACAATTGTAGAATAATATATAACACAATATTACCAGCAGTTATCTTTGAGAAGCAACATTATAGGTGTTTCTTTAACTTTCCTTTTTGCTTGACTATGTTTTATAAGTTATTCGCAGTGAATATGCATCCCTTTTGTACTAAGAAAAAAAGTCTTTTAAAAGTAATCTGAAGACCTCCTATCTATGTAATCAAAAACTTCAGTCTGCTGTGCAGAACATAACAGAAATGGAAGAAATTACAGAGAATAAACAGTTATCACCTCCTGTCAACACACAGCATACAGATGAAAAGATCCTCCAGCAAATTAAATCTCAGTGAATTACTCAAACAGCCACGTTGAACTCAGCACAAAAGTACACATTTTCTCTCTGTTGCTTACCTTAAGATGTTTGGTCTCACAGTCTTTGGAGGGAGGTTATACCAACTAATCTCTCCCAAGTTCACCTGGAATATGAGGTCCAGAGTAGAAATCAAGGCTAAGCTTTTCAGGACACAACACACACACACACACACACACACACACACACACACACACACACACACACACACACACACACACTCCCAAGGATACATAAAAATCCCACTAATGAATTCTTAAAGTCCTTACTGGGAGCTGATTTTGAGTTTCTCAGTCTCTTAACACACTGTGTTGTACCTCCCTGGGGAGTAGGGGAGCTAAAATGCACAGAAAATTATTTAAAGCCATAGGTGAGAAATAGAATTCTGTTTTAGTGTCGGAAGTTTAGATTTGCTTGCTCAACTACACACTAAAGAATTGTCCCACATGACTTTCTTGGTTATAAAATTTGTCTCCCTCTTCTTCAAACATACTCTGTCCTACTCTGTTCTCTGAAGTGGGGGTTAGCACTTTGCCAATTATTGATACATTTCTGATAGACTCTGCCAAAAGGGGGTTCAAGTTGGTCTCTGATAAAAAGGGTGAGAGAGAAACTAATTCATACCCATTCTTTCATTGTTTAAGTCAGTCTCACTTCAGCAATGTCTCTTTATCCTCGTGGAAACATTTATGTCCTTAAAGATATCAGGACCAGATAAGCAGAAATTCCTTTCACTGAATTACTGAAATGGAACAATCCTAACCTCTTTTCTGTATATCCTAATCACAGGGCAATAGCAGCTTCCTGCAATTACAACCTTACAGTATTAAGTTGCCCTGCTTTTAGACTGCCTAGATGTCCAGTACCTGCTTAAAAATATTCATTGAATTAACTTATCTCTGCTGTGGCATCTATTTCCTAACCAGACCTGCCATACAATCATAGAATTCAGTCTCAACAAAAGTGAGAGGCACACTATTAATAAGATATGTCAGCCAGTTTTCTATTAGAACTGTTGGACTTACGATTGAGCATACCAAACGCATAAATGAAACCATGTCTATGGAAAATATATATATATATATATATATATATATACTATTAATATTTACAATAATCCATTGAGATATAGGCTGTTATAGGTTAAATCATGTTCTCAAAATTTCACAGAAGTTGACCTCTAACTTTTAGTACTTCAGAAAGTGATCTTATTTGAGGATAGGGCTGTTGCTGATATAATTAGGTTAATCATGCTGGAGTATGGTGGGCCCCTAATCCAATATGGCGTCTTCTTATTAAAAAAAAGTATCATGTAAAGATTGGAATCATGCCATCACAAATAAAGGAATTCCTTGAAGTTAAGATTGAAACTCAGAATACATAATTCTTATTATCTTCAGAGGTATGACCTTACCAACACTGAATTTTCATTGTTCTGCCTCCTCCAGAATGGTGTAAAAATGATCTATTATTTAAGCCACTGAGTTTGTGTTATTTTTTTTATCTTTTTAAAATACATGTATATATTTATTTATTTATTCCCTTTTGTTGCCCTTATTGTTTTATTGTTGTAGTTATTCTTGCTGTGGTCATTGTTGGATAGGACAGAGAGAAATGGAGAGAGGAGGGGAAGACAGAGAGGGGGAGAGAAAGGTAGACACCTGCAAACCTGCTTCACCACCTGTGAAGCAACTCCCTTGCAGGTGGGGAGCCTGGAGCTCAAACCAGGATCCTTACAAAGGTCCTTGTGCTTTGCACCACGTGTGCTTAACCCACTGCACAACACCTCATCACAGACCCCTGCAAGCATCAACCCGGCTTTGACCTAGCATGTTATGATTGGGCCCTCCTCAATCCCGATCGAACAGGCCATGGCCGGTGCGCCGCTATGTTCCATCGCTGGGGAGCCAGAGACGACCCAAACTGCCCCTGCGGCTACAGACAGACTATGACCCACATAGTCAATGACTGCCACCTCTCCAGATTCAAAGGAGGTCTCAAAACTTTACATCAGGCTCAACCTGACGCTGTTGACTGGCTACGGAAGAAGGGCAAACTCTAGAAGAAGAACCGCCTGACTCCCAGTTTGTGGTAGTTTGTTTTGTTTTGATCTTAGTAATAATCTCTGTTCAAGTAGCTTTTAAATACTTTCCAGTGACCAGTCTAGAAGTGAATTAGACTTCTCACTGCCATATACACATATAATATTTTTTAATACAGAGAAGACAAGGGAAATAAACCTTTTGTTAATAAAGGTACATAAAGTTTTCCCTTTTCATTGAAGATCCAATGAGCAGCACCAAAGACTAGTGAGAAAAGGAGAATTCAGGCTGGCTTGCAATATACAACTACTGTTACAGTGCTACAGGTATAGTGATAGGTGCAGAACTACCATGTAAAGATTGAAATCATGCCATCACAAATCAAGGAATTTGTTAAGTACCTATAACTACTGTTACATTTATAGTGATAGGCACATAACAAAGATCATGGATACAGAATGAGGTGAAGAATGGGTCCTAATATATAGTCTACCACATCCCTCAGTTCCAATAGAAGCTATTTGAACAGAGATTATTAGTAAAATCAAAGGAAAAATTGATGACTATAGCCCCCTCCCACTTTATTGAGACATAATTAACACATAGCACTGTATAAGGCACACAGCATAATAATTTGACTCACATATTTTGTGAATGACTACCACAATTAAATTTACTGAACAACCATCACTTTATATACATATTTAAAAAACATTTTTCCTCTTAGGATATAATCTGTTAACAACTTACCATACAGCAGTGCAAAGAGTAACCATCAAATTGTGCTTTATATTCCAAATACTTACTTGTTTTATCTCTAGTAGTTGACCTTTTCACTTCCAACTCTTCTGCCTCTGGTATCCATAAAGGTGATCTCTTTTTCAGTTTGATTTTCTATGGTTCTTTTAGATTATATATAATTGAGATCATGTAGTATTTGTTTTTATCTGGTTTTTGAATTTTTTCTATCCTAACTGTATGTCTGGCTTTTTCAGTTCACATAATGCTCTCAAATTTATTTACCATGTTGGCATAAATAACAAGATGCCCTGATTATAACAGAATATTTTCCATTGCACAAATACCACAACTTCTTTATTCATTTATCTGCTAGTTGGCACAGGTAATCTCCGTGTCTTAGCTAAGATAGATAATATTATAAAGATGGGGGTGCAGGCATCCATTTGACATAGAGTTTTCCTTTCCTTTGGGTATATTCCCAGAAATGGAATTGTTGAATCAGATGGTAGCTCTATTTGAAATTTTAAAAAATTTTTTTTATTTAAGAAAGGATTAATTAACAAAACCATAGGGTAGGAGGGGTACAACTCCACACAATTCCCACCACCCAATCTCCATATCCCACCCCCTCCCCCGATAGCTATCCCATTCTCTATCCCTCTGGGAGCATGGACCCAGGGTCATTGAGGGTTGCAGAAGGTAGAAGGTCTGGCTTCTGTAATTGCTTCCCCGCTGAACATGGGCGTTGACTGGTCGGTCCATGCTCCCAGTCTGCCTCTCTCTTTCCCTAGTAGGGTGTGTCTCTGAGGAAGCTGAGCTCCAGGACACATTGGTGGGGTCTTCAATCCAGGGAAGCCTGGCTAGCATCCTGATGGCATCTGGAACCTGGTGATTGAGATTGAAAAGAGAGTTAACATACAAAGCCAAACAAATTGTTGAGCAATCATGGACCCAAAGCTTGGAATAGTGGAGAGGAAGTGTTAGGGAGTTACTCACTGCAAACTCTAGTGTACTTCTGCTTTCAGGTATATATTTTGCAGTAGTTTATGGATACGTGTGAACATAAGGTCTCTCTCACAGAAACTGGTGTATATCTAGGTTTTGGGACTTTGTTAGAAAGTGAACCACCTGAGATGAAATTATAGTGTACAATAAAAGGAAGGTCTCAGCTGAGTAATAAAGCTGAAGGGTTGTCATTCCACATGTGAGGTCTCTGGACACAGTCTGAAGTGAAGCATGTTGAGGAGGCAATCGTTGCGTTGGTTAGGTTGTGATCGGCAGATGCAATATTATTTGATATGGATTGGGAGAGGCATACGGGAAAGTGGGCCCTATCCAAGGGTTCCAGGACTGGGGGAAGTAGGGGCTCTATAGTGGAGATGTGAGGTTCCTGCTGTCTTAGGGTTAAAAAAGACCATCGATAGTTAATGTTATCATCACATTATTTGGTAATTGGGTTAACTTTGAAAAGTTCTTTGGTTAGGGTTTGCTGTACAGTACCCAGTATCTTGTATATAGCTGTGCTATTGGATGCTTCTAATCTAATTGATCTAGGCTTCTGAGAGTCCGCATATCAAATACACAACATATATATTAAACAGATTCAGTTTGTGTTTTGAAAAACTTTGAGAGATACAATTGATTTTCCCCCTCAAATTAATTAACTAATGATTTATATGTCTACATTTTACTAGGAGTGTACATAAACACCATTCCCACCACCAAAAGACTGTGACCCATCCCTCCCACCCACTACCACACCCCATTGCCCCAGGAAGCTGCATGTCTACCCCTCACCACTGGGTTTTTACTTTGGTGCCCTACTTACAATTTGATCAGGTCCTGCTTTTAGTTTCCCTTTCAGATCTTCTTACTCAACTTCTGTTGATGAGTGGGATCATCCCATACTCATCTTTATCTTTCTGACTTAGTTCACTTAACATAATTCCTTCTAACTCTGTCCAAGATGGGTCAGAGAAGGTGGGTTCATTATTCTTGATAGCTGCATAGTATTCCATTGTGTATATATACCACAGCTTTCTCAGCCACTCATCTGTTGTTGGGCACCTGGGTTGCTTCCAGGTTTTAGCTATTATGAATTGTGCTGCTATGAACATAGGAGTACACACCTCTTTTTGGTTGGGTGTTATGGAATCCTTGGGGTATAACCCCAGGAGAGGAATTACTGGATCAAATGGAAGGTCCATGTCTAGCCTTCTGAGAGTTTTCCAGACTGCTCTCCACAGAGGCTGGACCAATTTACATTCCCACCAGCAATGTAAAAGGGTTCCTCTGTCCCCACATCCTCTCAGGCATTTGTTGCTGCTGTCCTTTTTGATGTATGCCATTCTTACAGGAGTGAGGTGGTATCTTAGTGTTGCCTTAATTTGCATTTCTCTGACAATCAGTGACCTAGAGCAGTTTTTCATATGTTTGTTAGTCTTTTAGATCTCCTCTGTAGTGAATGTTTTGTTCATATCCTCTGCCCATTTTTGGATGGGGTCATTTGCTTTTTTGGTGCTAAGTTGGCTGAGCTCTTTATATATTTTGGTGATTAGTTTCTTGTCTGATGTATGGCATGTGAAGATCTCCCATTCTGTGAGTGGTCTCTCTGTTTGTTTAGTAGTTTCTTTGGATGTGCAGAAGCTTTTTAATTTGATGTAGTCCCATTGGTTTGTTTCTGCTTTAGTCTTCCTTGCAATTGGGTTTGATTCATCAAAGATGTCCTTGAGGTGTAGGTGGGAAAGTGTTTTACCAATGTATTCCTCTAAGTATTTGATTGTTTCTGGTCTGACATCTAGGTCTTTGATCCATTTGGAGTTGATTTTTGTTTCTGGTGAGATAAAGTGATTCAATTTCATTCTTCTGCATGTTACAACCCAGTTTTCCAAGCACCATTTATTGAAGAGAGCCTCCTTCTTCCATTTAATGCTTTGGGCCCCCTTATCAAAGACTAGATGTCCATAGGTGTGGGGATTTATTTCTGGGGTTTCAATTCTGTTTCACTGGTCTGTGTGCCTATTTTTGTTCCAGTACCATGCTGTTTTGATGATGTTGGCTTTATAATATAGTTTAAGGTCTGGGAGTGTGATGCCTCCATTTCTGTTTCTTTTCCTCGAGATGGTTTTGGCAATTCTAGGTGTTTTCAGGTTCCAGATAAATGATTGTAGTGTTTGTTCTATTCTCTTAAAGAAGCTTGGTGGAACTTTGATGGGTATTGCATTAAATTTGTATATGGCTCTGGGGAGAATATTCATTTTGATGATATTTATCCTTCCAATCCATGAGCATGGGATATCTTTCTATTTCTTGGTATCAGTTTCTATTTCCTTGAGTAGCAACTCATAGTTTTCAGCATACAAGTCTTTCACTTCTTTGGTCAACTTTATTCCTAGGTATTTGATTGATTTTGCTGAAACAGTAAATGGGAGTGATTTCTGTATGTCTTCTTCTTCAGATTTAGTGTTTGCATAAAGAAATGCCACTGATTTTTGTACATTGATTTTGTAGCCTGATACCTTGCTATATTGCCTAATAACTTCCAGTAATTTTCTGCTGGATTCTTTAGGTTTTTCTATGTATACTATCATATCATCTGCAAATAGTGAGAGCTTGACTTTTTCCCTTCAAGTATGTATTCCTTTGATTCCTTTCTTTTGCCTGATTGCTATGGCAAGAACTTCCAATACTATGTTGAAGAATAACGGTGACAGTGGACAGGCCTGTCTAGTCCCCGATCTGAGGGGGAATGCTTTCAGCTTCTGTACATTGAGTATGATGTTGGCTGTAGATTTGCTATATATAGACTCCACTATCTTGAGGAATTTCCCATCTATTCCCATTTTTTGTAGAGTTCTGAGCATGAGTGGGTGTTGGATTTTGTCAAGGGCTTTCTCTGCATCTATTGAGATAATCATGTGGTTTTTGGCTTTGCTTTTATTGATGTGCTGAATGACATTGATTGACTTACGGAGGTTGAATAACCTTGCATTCCTGGGGTGAATCCCACTTGGTCATGATGAACAATCTTTTTGATATGTTGCTGTATCCGGTTGGCCAAGATCTTGTTTAATATTTTGTCATCTATGTTCATCAGAGATATTGGTCTGTAGTTTTCCTTTTTTGTTCTGTCCCTATCAGCTTTTGGTATCAGGGTGATGTTGGCTTCATAGAAGGTGGAAGGGAGTATTCCTGTTTCTTCAATCTTATGGAAAAGCTTAAGAAGTATGGGTACTAACTGTTTCCTGAAAGTTTTGTAGAATTCATTTGTGAAGCCATCTAGTCCAAGACTTTTGTTGTTGGGGAGAGTCTTAATAACAGTTTCAATTTCTTTGTCTGTGATTGGTGCATTTAGATTTTGTAGTTCTTCTTGGTTCAGTTTTGGAAGGGCATATGCTTCTAGGAATTGTTCCATTTCTTCCAGATTCTCTAGCTTGGTGGCGTATAGTTCTTCATTGAAGTTTCGCATGATTCTCTGGATTTCTGTGGTGTCAGTTGTGATATCTCCTCCATCGTTTACAATTCTATTAATTTGAGTCTTCTCTCTTTTTTCTTTGGTGAGTCTGGCTAGGGGTTTGTCAATTTTGTTGAATCATTCAAAGAACCAACATTTGGTTTCATTGATTTTTTTGTATGGTTCTTTTATTTTCGATGTTGTTTATTTCTGCTCTAACTTTAGTGATTTCTGTCCTTCTGGTTGCTTTAGAGTTCCTTTGTTTTTCTTCCTCTAAGTCCTTAAGGTGTGCAGTAAGGTCGTTCATTTGAGCTTCTTCTTGGTGTTTAATATGTGATTGTATGGCTATAAGTTTCCCTCTCAGTACTGCTTTAGCTGTGTCCCAAATATTTTGATAGGTTGTGTCTTCATTTTAATTAGTTTCCAGGAACATTTGAATTTCCTGCTTGAGTGAGTCTCTGACCCAGTGGTTCTTAAGGAGCATGTTGTTTAGTTTCCAATAATTTTCTGTTTGTTGTTAAATGTTAGTTTTACTCCACTGTGGTATGAGAAGATACTTGGGATGATTTCAATGCTCTTGAATTTATTGATGTTGTCTTTGTGGCCTAACATGTGGTCTATCCTTGAGTATGTGTTATGTGGATTTTAAAAGAAGGTGTATTCCAATTCTTTGGGGTGGAGGAGTCTGAAAATGTCCAAGAGGTCTAGTCTGTCAATCTCTTCATTCAATGCTCTTGTATCTTTATTGGTTCTCTGCTTTGTTGATTCTCTGCTTTGTCTAAGTGTGAGAGTGGGGTATTGAAGTCTCCCACTATTATTGTATTACTATTGATTTATTTTTAAAATTCTTTCAGTAGGTGTTTGATGTATTTAGATGGTCCCTCATTGGTTGCATAGATGTTAATAATTGTTAAGTCTTCTTGGCTGATTGATCCTCTAATCATTATGTAATGTCCTAGACTATCTTTTATTACTTTATTTAATTTCAAATCTATCGTATCTGAGATGAGAATGGCTGTTCCTGCCCTTTTTTGTGGTCCGTTAGCCTGTATGATAGTTTTCCATCCTTTCACTTTAAGTCTGTGTTTATCTTGTTGTGACAGATGGGATTCTTGCAAGCAGCATATGGTTGGGTTATGTTTTCTGATCCATCCCTCCACCCTGTGCCTTTTGATGGGTGAATTTAAGCCATTGACGTTTATTGATATTATGGATTTAATGTATTGTAGTGCCATTGTTCAAAAAAAAATTGTTTGCTCTGATATATTGCAAGTATTATAGTGATGTTCTTGTTTATAAGAGGTCTTTTAGAACCTCTTTCAGGGCCAGCTTGGTGATGGTCGCCTCCTTTGACTGTTGTTTGTCTAAGAAGGTTTTGATCCTTCCATCTAGTTTGAATGAAAGTCTAGCAGGATATATTATCCTTGGTTGAAACCCTTTTTCATTCAGGGCTCCATAGATATATTGCCACTCCCTTCTGGCTTTTAGAGTTTGAGTGGAGAAGTCTGCAGATAATCTTATGGGTTTTCCCTTGTATGTGACTTTTTGTTTCTGTCTTGCAGCCTTTAGGATCCTTTCTTTATCCTTACTTCTTCTCATTGTGACTATGATGTGTCTTGTTGTCTTCAGGTCTGGGTTGATTCTGTTTGGTACTCTCTGGGCCTCTTGAATCTTGATTTCCTTTCTGTTATTCATGTCTGGGAATTTTTCTTGTATTATTTCCTCTAGAATGTTTGCTTCCCCTTCCTCTCTTTCTTCCTCTGGCAGGCCAATTATACGAATGTTACTTCTTTTGAGATCATCCCATATGTCTCTGTTGTTGTTTTCAGTGTCTCTCAATCTCTTTTTAAGCTCTTTCACCTCTTTATTTGTTTTCTCTAACTCATCCTCTGTCTGACTAATTCTGTTTTCTGCTTCTGTTAGTCTGCTTTCCCTTGTCTCAGCTTCTTTCTTCATTACAGCTATTTCAGCTTTCCGTTCTCTAATTGCCTCAAGATAATCAGTATTTTCCTTGGGGGTCTCAACTGTTGTTTCCCTAATGCTGCCATTCCTTTCCTCCAATGTTGTTTTCATTTCTGTGATTAATAAGTTTATTATTGCTTGCATACTTTTCTTATCTATGGTTTCTTCTGGATGATTTGTAGTTTCTTCTGGGCTCCTGTCTTCATTCATTGGAGTAGCAGTTTTATTTGTTTTTGATCTACCCATTTTTTTTGATTTATGTGTTTCTTTTTTTTATGCTCTGTTGTTCCTCAGTTGTTGTGTCTTGAGTACAAGTAACAATGTACTAAATACCTTTATGACAATTGCAGTCACCAACCTCCGGAATTACAGTAGCAACTGAAGCAAGTATTGAAGCAGTTTAATCGTTACCAGTTAGCCAAAAAATTTCTCCAGTCTGTGAATAAATAGTAACCAAATCCCAGTGAAGAAGAAAGAGAAAAGAAAGAAAGGATAGCAAGAATAGACAGTTATGCAAATCTACTATCCACTGTATATTCTAGGGGTAACAAGAGGGGAAAGGGAACTAGAGCAGAGATACACACATAGAGAGTCCACTCTGAGTCAGATTTCTAGATTTCTTCCCCAAAATAATTCACAAATTCAGAAAGGCAAAGAAGACGGAAGAAGTGTATGACAAGATAAAAAAAAAAAAAAAAGAGGCGAGAGAGAAAAGGGAAAAGATAAGAAAAAGAGCTGTAATTAAAGAGCAGTGAAAGGAAATTCCCAAATGTGTATCAGTGATTTCAAAAAAGCACACTGTTTGTTGGTGTGGGGGCTGGGGGCTGTGACTTTGGAAGCTGTAGGATTAAGGAAGAAAGGATGACAATAATGAGAAAAAGAAAAAAATATAAAGAAAGAGAGAGAAAAAAAAGAAAAAGATAAGAAAAAGAACAGTCATAAAAGGGCAGTGAAAGGAAAGTGTTTTTTTATGTATTTATTTTTAATTATTTAATTAGCTATGTGGGGTGAGGTGGGGGGTGGGTTGGCTATTTAGAAACAAAAAAGGCCAGAGGTTTCAGAAGGGTATAGACTTAGAATTAATGATACTCCCTGGTGGGACAGGAATTTAGTAAAGAAAAGGAGCTCCTAGCAGGGCATCCTGCTAGGAGCTGGTCCCCAGGGACTGGTTATGGGCGGGATGGGGAAGGAGGTATGCTTAGAAATTAAAAGGAAGAAAAAAAATTTTCCCCTTTTTTCCTACTCTAATTCTTAACCCAAATTAAGTTATAGTCACCTCCTTGGTGTTACCGCTAGGACCCCTTATTGGCTGGCCTACTAAAGGCAGAAAATCATACTGTTTCCAGGAGATGTGGTCAGAGGTCAGCCACTAGCAGCTTCTCAGTCCGCCATCTTCTGGGAACCTCCTCTATTTTAAATTTTTGAGGAACTTTCATACTGTTTCCAAAGTGGTTATATCAATTTATATTCCCACATGCAATATATAAGTGTTCTATTTTCTTCACATCCTTACAGGCATTTACTATACCTTGTCCTTTTGATGATAGTCATTCCACAAAGTGTGAGGTGATATCACATTGTGGTTTTGATTTGCATTCCCCTGATGATTAGTGGTATCAACCATGATTTTGTTTACCTGCTGAATAGTCATATGCCATCTTGGAAGTATGTTTATTCAGGTCCTTTGCTCATTTTAAATTGAATTGTTTGATTTTTTTAAAAAATAGTCATTTGTATGAACTCCTTATATATTTCGTTTGTTTTGTCATTACTCGGGTTTCACTGATATGGGCTGACTTTTTCTGATATACATAGAGACAGAAACAGGAGGAGACATCACAGCACCAAAGTTTTCTCCAATGTTAAGACTATGTCCAAACCAGAGTCACATACATGGCAAGCAAGAGCACAATCCAGGACTTGAATGTTAGACCAGAAACTATCAGATACTTAGAGGAAAATATTGGTATAGTCTTTATATTAGTATATAATTTCCTAGTACACTTTATTAAAGGTACAATATTTTTTTCTGTTTTAACTATATTGCATGTTCTTGGTTCCTTTGTCAAATATTAGTAGGCCATATAAACATGGATTTATTTCTAGGTTCTCAATTTATTCCGTTGGTCTATGTGTTTTTTTATTGTTAATACCAAATTATTTTGTTTTTTATAGCAGTATAATATAACTTAAAGCCAAGAAATGTAATACTTCCAGCTTTGTTAGGTTTTCAGGATTGCTTTGACTAAGAGTGTTGTCTTATTTTCATGTATTCATGATTTTTTTCTCTTTTTCTCCTATTATTTATTTCTTCTTTTATACCACTGTGGGCAAAGATTATGGTTCTTATGATTTCAGTCTCCTTGGATTTCCTGAGTTGTTTTGTATCCTAGCATATGATCTATCATAAAAAATGTTCTGGGTCCACTTGAGAAGAATGTGCAATCCTCTGTTGTTGAATAGAATGTTCTGTATATGTCTGTCAAGTCATTTGGTCTATAATGTTGTTCAAATATACTGTTTCCTCACTAATTCTCTATCTGGATGAGCTAATTATTATTTAGAATAGGGTATTAAAGTCTCTTATTTTTATCATGTTATAGTTTATGTATCCATTTAGGCATATTAAATTCACTTTATGTAATTCAGTGCTGTGATGTTGGGTACATAAGTATAATTGTTGTATGTCTCTTCTTGATGGATTGACCCCTTTATTTTTATATAATGGCCTTCTCTTTCTCTTTTTGCCCTTTTAGTTTAAAGTCTGTTTTGTCTGACAAAAGTATAAGTATACAAGTTTTTATTTTTGTGGTTACCATTTGCTTGAAATATCTTTTTGGTAATTACATTTCTGATGGGGGTGAATAAAATGACCTCTAGTCACTCCCAATATGCAGTCTCCACAGTGAAATGCAAACAGGAAAACAACATTGACTGGTGGGAGTCCTAACTGCCTATCTGTTGGCAAGCTTTAGTCATCCCTGCTAACATAAATGAATGTAAAAATGATGTCACTGGTTCAATTATAATTAGGGAAGGACATTTAAAATGTAGATTTACTTTAAAGACACAGTAAAAAAAGGCCCTTTTTTCCCCTTATGTGACCAAAGATTCTAAAAGAAATTGTCATTACCAGTGAGTGGACAATGTAATTTAATTTTATGTGCCAACTTGATTGAGCCATGAGGTGGCTAGAGATTCGATCCAATATTTTTCAAGGTATCTCTGTGAGGGATAATATCAGCATTTGTATTCACAGATTAAGTAAAGCAGATTGGTCTACATAGTGTGGGTAAGTCTCATCCACTCAATTGAAAACTTGACAAGAACAAAAAAGGAAGAGTTAGAGGTAACTCCTGTCTACTGAGCTGTCTTGGATTTCAAATGGAAAAAAATACCTTTTCTTGGGTTTTAAGCATGGCAGGAACTTAGGTTATCAGCTTTCCCAGGTCTCTAGCTTGCCAACTGCAGACTTTATAACTTATCAGATCTTGGAACCTTCATAATAGCATGAATCTGTTTCTTATACAGATAGATGATAGATAGGCAGACATGTTATTTCTACCTCTACCTCTATATATCCCATTGGTTCTGTTCCTCTTTCCTCTGTAAAAAGAAAGGAAGAGGGAAGGGGAGGGGAAAGGAGGGGAGCGAAGGAGAGTAGGGGGAGGGAAGGGAGGAGAGGAGAGGAGGAGGGGGAGGGGAGGGGAGAGGAGAGGGGAGGGGAGGGGAGAGGGGGGAGGAGAGGAGAGGAAAAAGGGGAAAGGAGAAGGAAGGGAAGGGGAGGGGAGGGGAGAGGAGAGGGGTGGGGAGGGGAGGGAAGGGAAGGGAAGGAAGGGAAGGAAGGGAAGGGGGAAGGGGAAGGGGAAGGGGAAGGGAAGGGAAGGGAAGGGAAGGGAAGGGAAGGGAAGGGAAGGAAAGGGAAGGAAAGGGAAGGAAAGGGAAGGAAAGGGAAGGAAAGGGAAGGAAAGGAAAGGAAAGGAAAAAGACAATACAAATACAGATATACAGATGGCAAAGGGTAAAGTTCAACTGGAGCTTTAGCAGCATCTGAAAGGCACTCAGAAAATCTAAACCATAAACATGGAAAGTAAAGCTCCAGTTTGTTTTTCCCACTTGTCTAGCTTCAAAACACTAGCAGCTATTAACATTGATCTGTCCAGACTGCATTTATAAATATCTGTAAACCGATCAGAGTGGAAATTAAATTAGACTGTAATTCTGCAGCACTCCGAAGAACATTAGCTTGCAAGAACACTCAGGAGGGCCAATTAGAACCATCATGCCCTATCTGGCCATGTAATCAAACGTGTTCTCTCTCCTTCCACGAGACCTGAAGCACTACTTGGATAGTGTTTGTCTCATTTAGAGAGTTAGTGCTGCTTATGTCTACAGGTACTGATCACACATCAAGATTAGGAAATGCCTAAAGTAATGCTGTTAGCAGAACTAAGAAATGGACTGGAAAATAAAGCTAGCTTAGTGATGTAGCTAAGGACTAATGTCAGAGAACCAGTAATATGAACTCCAGTAGGAAAGAAAGATGTATTCTGCCCATGGTCAGCGGGGGAAGGAAAGTAGCAAGGTGAAAGCAATAGGGCCAATAACTCTCAGAAAAAGGATACCCCATCCTGACCTACCTCAAGTTCAGAGTTAGTGTCTAAGACCCCTGATTAGACCTTCTTTTCCCCTATTGAACAGTTTTTAGGTTTTTTGCCATATATATATGTGGCTGTATATGTGTGCGGGGTTTTTTTTTTTTTTTTTGGACTCTCAATTTTGCTCCATTGATCTGAGTGTCCATTGTTATTACATTATCATACTGTTTTAATTACTATTGTTTTGTAGTATGAACTGAAGTTGGGGAGACTTATGCCTCTATTTTTTAAAAATTTATTCTCAGGAATACTTTGTCTGTTTGTGGTTTCACACAATTTTTTTTGATAAATCATTCAATTCCCTTGAGAAATATTACTGGGATTTCAATAGGTATTACACTGAATCTGTAGATTGATTTTGAAAAGATGACCACTTTAATAATAGTTATTTTTCCAATCCAACAACAAGGAATATTCTTCCATTTATGTGTGTCTTTCCCTATTTCTTTTAATGATGTCCTACAGTTTTCATTGTAAAGATACCTCATCTCCTTTGTAAGATTCACTCCAAGGTATTTTATCTTTTTCTGTTCAATTATAAATGAGATTGACTCCTCCAATCCCCTTTTCTCTGACTCACCACTTATATATAGAAATGCCACAGATTTATGTGTATTGATATTGTATCCTGCTTGCTACTTAACTGAATTTATTATTTCCAATAGTTTCTTGGTAGAGTCTTTGGGGTTCTCTATGTTTATTAACATGACATCAACAAATAGTTATGGTTTGCTTTTTTCCTTTCCAATGTGTATAGCATTGACATCACTTTCTTGCCTGCTTGCAGTGGCGAGGGCTTTCAGAACTATGAATAATAGTATGCAAAAACAAAAGTAACAAAAAAGATATTCTAGGAAATTATTTTCCTGCCTTAGACAGGAGTGGGGAGAGGAGTTGACATAGACAATTTGGAAAAACTGTTCAACCAAATTATTAAGCTCATCTTCCCAAATCCATGTTTGTCCTACTTATCCCTACCCAATTCAGTAGCTTCCATGCTGTTCTCCACATAAATCATTCTCTGAATAGTATGTCTGGGCAAAAATAGGCATAACTGTCTTCTCCATGTACAATGAATTTGACTCAATTTATTTTGATCAATGTTTATAGAAAAGATACAAAAAAATATCAGGTAGGTCTAGGAGCAAGTGAATTTGGAGGAATTTGGAATAATGTGACATATGATCAACCTTCTTCCCATTAGTCCTAATTACCCAGGATAATGAACACCTAAATCAGACACAGCCCACAAAAATTCAGAATTTACTTTAGGCTCAGAGTGAGAAAGTAAAGTGTCTTCTATAACAGAAGAGGTTTCATCCACTTTGAAGAAGGCAAAACTCAATTTTTTGGTATCATTCCCATTTCTGAGGCCTTTCAGATGGTTTATACAGAGACTGCAAAACACATTTACTAAATTATAACCTTAATAACTCACTTTTCTCATTCTGGCTAGGGATAGATTAGCAGATGGTACTCTGAGTGGCTTTTAAATTCATATATTAATGGTTCCCTGAGAACATTTCTTAAAGTCCTTCTGAGAGACAAGATCAGCTAACCCTGAGACATTGAATAAAGCTAGAAGAGAAGGTGGTAGCGCTCTATTTTGAATTCCTTTTAAAAAAATGTTTCAAATCATGCACTTAGGTTTCTTTTTGTGCCTGTTTTTGTCATGTTGTGTTTTCATTTTTAAATGTCCCCTAAAACTTTGCTACTGCTAATGTAGTCTTTGAACTAGCAGTATAGTATTACCTGGGAGAGAACATTAAGGGAAAAGAAGCACTTGCCATCAGGGCCAGAGAGAATATTTCAGTGTTAGTTAACTCTGCGGTAATAATCATACTTCAATCTGTAAATCTATTGAATCAATACTAATTTTATACCATCAACTTATGTTACATTAAATGTCAAGTTTTCTCTCCTTCTCTCACCCTATCTCCCCATGCACGCAATTTCTTTCTGTCTCTATTCAACAAAATAAAATGAATATATATATAAAGACTTTAAATGTTTTTTAAAAACTCATTAGCTTTGAAATAGTATGCTTAACCTCAAAAATATTATATACACAATGAGATAAAAACATTGGCTCTTGTAACTAAGCCTTCATACTGAGTGATAGAAACCTACAGGGAATTTTCTCAAGATTTGAAAGATGTGCAAGATTATGTTGTCAGATCAACCTAGGCAGGTTTTAGAAAATAGGAGACATTCAGGGACAATTTGTGATCAGGCTCCCACTTCCCTGAAAGAAAAGAGACAAGAAAAAAACACACCAAACAAGAAATAAGCTCTAGACAGCTGAAAAAATATAAAATAAATAAGCACTGAGAAAATTGGAAAATTACATATTGATGTAAAATCCTATTTTACTCCCAAATTACTGTTAATGTATCTGCATTGTCAATGTCCTCATTTAAGATTTTCAAAGCTGCCAGGCTGTCCCCCTCAGTGAGAAGGCATCATGAAAAGGCAACATTTATTACCTATTACTCTGTCCATAGCAAGAATGTACCTAGCAGTATTCTGCAGGGAATTGGCAAATTGATTATGCCCAGCCTATTAGTCATGAGTACTATTACTTCCCTGTGGCAATTTAATGTCAAACTAAATTTGACAGAATCAAAGAAGCAAGAACAATGATTCTCAGTCTTCACTGTGTAGTAAATCATATATAAACTGATACCTATATCCCAATAAAAGAAACTCTGAATTGATTGATCTGTGCCATGGGATATTAAGATTTTTTTTTAACTATTGAGTGACTTTGAATACAGGGTGGGTTGAGAATCACTGCATGTGACACTGCCCCCCCCCAAAATGACCCTTGTTGACCAAAGTAGCAAGTATCTTTTTTTTTCCCCCACTCCCCTTAGGTAATCCTATGGAGAGAGGATTTTGCCTTCTTGTATAAGGACGACTCAAAAAAAAAAAAAAAAACTGCTAGTATCACTTCAGTTTATCCACATAACCTCTTGCTCAGCTACTTGGGTGCCATATTTATAAATTAAAGTGACAACACATAACATGTGTGTGTGATTGTCTCCAACAAAGAAAAAGTCTGTCAATAAAAGGAATCCATTTCTAAACACCAGAAGGGATCTCAATGCTTTTCTCACTATAAATTAAAATCTAACAGAATGGCCAACAAGATAACTCACCTGGGAGTGTCTCTGCTTTGGCTTGCATACAACTCATGTTAACCTGGCTCCACATATATGGAGGAAACTTTAGTGCTGTGAGATCTCCTCCTTTTCCCCCTCCTTCCCTTCCTCCCGCACCTCTCTCTCTCAAAAAGTAAGCCAACAGAGGTGAAACCCCAACAGTGGTAAAAAAACTTTAAAAAAAATTAAATATCTAACAAAGTAATCTGCTTTATCCTGAAAAAAATTGGCTTATTCTCTTTTGAAAAGAAAAAAATAATGATGATTAATCATAATAACTACACAGAGAAATAAAATGAGGAAATATGTAAACACATTATGGCAGACTGGAAATATAATAATATACTTAATTATCAGTGAGGATGGTGATATTGAATGATTCTTTTTTAAGTTTTCTATTGGTAGAGCCATCTTTGAATTATGAATTTTTATTTATTTATTTATTTATTATTAGTGATTTGATAATGATTAACAAGATTTTAGGATAAGAGGGGTATACAATTCCATAAAATTCCCACCACCAGAGTTCCATATCCCATGCCCTTCATTGGAAGTTTCCCTATTCTTTATCCATCTGGAGGTATGGGCCAAATTTCTGAGGAATGATTCTTGTGATTACATGATGTTGATAAAGGGCTTCTAAAATGAAAAGATTTTTCCATAGGAAGATAAAAAGGGTCTAGGGCTTGTAAATCTAGAGAGATTGCAAAACAAAGTCAAATTTTAAAGTGCAAATGTTAGATTTTATGGAATGGAATGGAATGTGTGTAAAGTCTTTGAAAAGTGTCTTATTTTCACAATGGGACAGGAGGGAGATGATCCTAATCCCATTTTGCAAATATTGAATCTGAGATCCTGTGAGTTCATGTAGTCTATAGCATTTTGATAGAAATATATTGCTACGTATGGTGGTTACAATCCCAAAAACCAAAAAACACCTACCAAAAAGGTTTATGCTCATCTATGTTAATAACCCCATCGAAGACTATACTTTCAGGAATCATTTCTATAGTTTGTTAATAACCCCATCGATTTGATCTGGGGCCCATAATCAGCATAGGAGTCTATGTAACCTCTACATCCCTGTAGGTCCAAACTCGAATTCTGTGGTCCATGAATAGGAGCATTCTGAGTTGTATCTATTTCAAGACCAATCTTCCTCAGGTGGTAGATAAAATATATTATCCAACCCCCCTTCAGAGGATGGAACATTCTCTACCATTGTTTATCCACAATGAGAGCAATCTCCTGTGGGGCCCCCCAAAGTGATCCATTATGTTGTTCCTGATGGAGCTGATCAGTGATAATGGAGAGAAGGATCTATTTGAGGTCTACGCTCATCATGTTTGTATGGGAATCCCAGGACTCCCCAACTAGGGCCCCAGCTGATGGGGTAGCCTGATAGTGACTAAAGAGTCGTGATTAAAGTATGCCAGTCTCTTGCCCTTATTCAACTTTTGTAGTCCTTACTTTGATAAGGTTAGCTTTGGGGGGACTGAGGGAAGTGTAATAGGAAGTAGGTGAGGAGGGTATCTAGGTCTAAGTAGGAACTATTTCATTAAGTACTTTAAGGTGTCTTTTAGGTCTTTCTACTTGCTTGCTTCATTTATTGAGTCACTGCAGACTATTGTGCACTTTTGCTTTAAGGTATATATTTTGCCCTAATTTATGGATACATGTGTACATATGCCCTATCGCATGGAAATGTTCTATATCTAGGTTTTGAGGCTTTGTTAGGAAGTGGACCTCCCAAAATGGAATTAAGGAATTCTATGAGAAAGGAAAAATATCACCCAAGTAATGAAACTGAAGGGTTGACATTCCATGCCTGACGTCTCTGGACACACTCTGAAGTGAAGTATGTCGAGGTGGTACTCATGGCACTGAATAGTTTGGAATCAGTAGATGTAGTATCTGTTGCTACGTTGAAAGAAGCATGCTGGAAAGTGAGCCCCACCCTAGAGATTCCAGGACTGGGGGAAATTTGGGCTTTATAGAGGAAGCAGGAGATTCCTGCTGTCTTAGGGTTTAAGAAGACAATAGATAGTTATTGCTATAATCACATTATTTGGCAATTGGGTTCCCAGATTTTGAAAATCCCATTGTATCATACACAACCTCACTATAATTTGTCCTTTGATGTCATATATATATATATATAATCTTCTAAAGTCACATCACCGGTTGCTTCTGCTCTCCTGGTCTAAGCTTTGGGGAGAGTCAACATTTCAGAGACTCAGCCTATGGTCTGAGCATTAAAAAGTTTGAGACATTCAATCAATTTTTCCCCTCTCCTATTAATTAAGTAGTGATTTATATGACACCAAGGTAATAGGACTGTAGATAAACACCATTCCCACCACCAGAGGACTGTGTTCCTATCTCATCCTCCTCTCCCCCTCCCCCAGTGAATCTGAGCATCCACCCTCACTCTCCACCCAGAGATTTTTACTTTGGTGCCGTACTCCAAACTCCTGCTTTGAGTTTCCCTTTCTGTTCTTTCTCAATTTCTGTTTATGAGTGGGATCATCCCATACTCATCTTTGTCATTCTTGTTCTGACTTAGCTCACTTAACATAATTCCTTCTAGCTCCATCCAAGATGAGTCAGAGAAGGTATGTTCATTGTTCTTAATAGCTGCATAGTGGGGGTCGGGCAGTAGCACACGTGGCGCAAAGCGCAAGGACTGGCATGGGGATCCTGGTTCGAGTCCCCGGCCGGCCCCCCACCTGCAGGGGAGTCACTTCAGGGGCGGTGAAGCAGGTCTGCAGGTGTCTTTCTGTCCCCCTTTCTGTCTTCCCCTCCTTTCTTCATTTCTATCTGTCCTGTACAACAACGAACGACATCAACAACAACAATAATAACCACAACAAGGCTACAACAAGGGCAACAAAAGGGAAAAAAATGGCTTCCAGGAGTAGTGGATTCATGGTGCAGGCACTGAGCCCCAGCAATAACCCTGGAGGCAAAAAAAAAAAAAAAAGCTGCATAGTATTCCATTGTGTATATATATCACAGCTTTCTCAGCCATTCACCTGTTGTTGGGCACCTGGGTTGCTTCCAGGTTTTGGTTATGAATCGTGCTGCTATGAACATAGGTGTACCCATATGTTTTTGGTTGAGTATTATGTAGTCCTTGGGGAATATCTCTAGGAGAGAAATTACTGGACCATATGGAAGGCCCATTTCTAGCCTTGTGAGAGTTCTCCAGACTGCTCGCCCAGAGGTTGGACCAATTCATGTTCCAACCAGCAGTGCAGAAGTGTTCCTTTGTCCCCACAGCCTCTCCAGCATTTGTTGCTGCTGTCCTTTTTGATGTCTGCCATTCTCACAGGGGTGAGGTGGTATTTCAGTGTTGTCTTTATTTGCATTTCTCTGACAATCAGTGACCTGGAACAATTTTTCATATGTTTGTTAGCCTTTTGGATCTCTTCTATAATGAATATTCTGTTCATATCCTCTGCCCATTTTTGGATGGAGTCATTTGCTTTTTTGTTGCTAAGTTTGCTGAACTCTTTGTATATTTTGATTATTAGTCTCTTGTCTGATGTATCACATCTGAAGAATGGGAGAAGTTCCATTCTGTGAGGGGTCTCTTTGTTTGGGTGATGGTTTCTTTTGCTGTGCAGAAGCTCTTCAATTTGATGTAGTCCCACTGATTTGTTTTCGTTTTAGTATTTCTTGCAATTGGATTTCTATAATCAAAGATGTCCTTGAGGTTTATGTGGGAAAGTGTTCCACCAATGTTTTCCTCTAAGTATTTGATAGTTTCTGGTCTAACATCCACATCTTTGATCCATTTGGAGTTAACATTTTTTCTGGTGAGATAAAGTGGTTCAGTTTCATTCTTCTGCATGTTTCAACCCAGTTTTCCCAGCACCACTTATTGAAGAGAACCTCCTTCTTCCATTTAATATTCTGGGCCCCTTTATCAAAAATTAGATGTCCATAGGTGTGGGGGTTCTCTTATCTCCTTTTTTATGTGTAGTAAGTATAAATGAAAACTTCCATATGCCAGTGAAAAATACACAAGAAAAAATGGAACAACAAACAATAATCTAAGACTAGTAGGTATGTTACATTAAATTTTTTCAATTCATTCTATGTACTGTGATCTCAAAACCAGAAATTTCATTTACAACTCTTAAGTACATTCTAAAGTTCACTTGAAAATAAAAAGCAAGATTTCATGTTAAATCCCCAAAATAGAAACAAATAAGAAACTAGCAGTACCAGACATATGCTTTGTCAAAGAGAAAAAACAATTCCAATGATCAATAAAACATGACATAAGTAGAGCAACTATATGCACAATTTTCTTTTTTATAAAAGTTATAGCTTATGTCCCAGTGGAAGAGAAAGATTGTCCTGAATTTTAATTAGACAAACGACTAGTCAGGTAAATACCAAAATAACACTTGTTCCACACTTAAAATCTAATATCCAGGTAACTTCCAACTTTAAAGAATATTTTCATTTTTTGATTAAATAAAACTGAAAATAAAGTAGAGAATATTTTATAACCATAAGGTGAATGCAATATAAATATTAAAAATCCTAATGACATGTAACAAAATACTGATAAAAGCATCACCTATTCTTTTGTAAAAAGTCTGTAAGGACAAACAGGGCCACTGAAGAATAGAGGGAAGACATGGACAGTTTTTTTCCAAAGAAGGGATGAAAAGGGCCAATAAACATGAAAAATGCTCAAAATCACTGGTTATAATAGAAATGCAAATAAAAACAACAATGAAAGCAGCCTAAATGTCCACTGACAAATGACTGGGTAAATAATGTATGGGGTATATATTCTGTGGAATACTACTCTGCAGTTTTAAAAGATAAATTTGTGTCCTTTAGGAAAAAAACGGATGGAAGTGGAGGTGATTATTCTTAGCAAAATAAGTAAAGTGATGAAAGACAATTACTGGATGTTCTCATTCATATGTGGAACCCAGATAATTGATACACATGAACTTACAACAACAACAAAAAGAAAACAGTTTCTAAGACTTTGTGAGAACTCTGGTGGTTATTTTTTGGAGGTAGAAGGATGGGGACATAGCAGCATAGTTTATATTATAACAGCCCAAACTTGGAAGCAATCCAAATGTCCAATGACGAATGAGTGACTAAGAAAGTTGTGGTACCTGTACACACAATTCTATGGAATTCTATGCAGCCATTAAAAATGATGAGATCATCATCTTTGCAATATGTTGGGCAGAACTTGAAGGTATAATGTTGAGTGAGGTAAGTCAGAAAGAGAAAGACCAATACCAATACTAATGGTCTCATTTGTAGTTGGGACTTGGGCAGGGTGTGGTGTATTGCATGAAAGCAAGGGCCTCCAAAGTGCCTCCAAAAGAACCAGAGCAGTTGAGAAACTGTTCATTGGTGGTTTGAATTTTGAAACTACAGATCATAGAAAACATTTTGAGAAATGGGACACATTACAGATTGTGTGGTTATGTGAGATTCCCCCCCAAACAAATGCTCCAGGGCCTTTGGCTTTGTGACTTACTCTTTTATGGAAGATATAGATGCAGTTATGTGTGCTTAAGCACACAGAATTGAGGGGCAAGTAGCACAACCAAAGAGCTGTTTCTAGAGGGGATTCTGTACAGCCTGGTGTCCATTTAACAGTGAAGAAAATTTCTGTTGATGTTATTAAAGAAGATATAGAAGAGTACAAGTTGAGAGATTACTTTGAAATGTATGGCAAGTTTGAAAGCATAAAAGTTCAGCAGGGAAGCATTTACAGAAGCCAGACCTTCCACTGCCTGCACCCCATAATGCCCCTGGGTCCATGCTCCCAGAGGGATAAAGAATAGCAAAGCTATCAGGAGAGGGGATGGGATACAGAGTTCTGGTGGTGGGAATTGTGCGAAGTTGTACCCCTCTTATCCTATGGTTTTTGTCAGTGTTTCCTTTTTATAAATAAAAATAAAAAAGAAGTGAAAGGAAAAAATTATGGAAGACATGCAGAGTGGAAAAAAAGAGGATTTGCTTTTGTTACTTTTGTTGTTCAGAGAGACCACACTATTAATGGGCTAATTGTGAAGTGAGAGAGACCCTTTCTAAACAAGTGCAGTCAGCTGGATCACAAAGAGGCCATGGAGGTGACTCTTTCAGTTTTATGGGTCATGGAGGTCACTTTGGAGGTGGCGGAAGAAACTCTGGGGAGGTGGTGGCAGCAGAGGTGGTTATGGAGGAGGAGATGGCGCAAGTGTGGCAGTGGTCCTGGATGTCGCAGCAGTAGAAGAGGCTACGGAGGTGGTGGAACAGGATATGGAAACAAGGTGGTGGATACATTAGTCGGGATGGAGGACGTGATTGTTACAATGGAGGAGGAAATCATGGTGGCCGGAACTGTGGCGGTAGTGGGAATTACAATGATTTTGGAAATTATTGTGGACGGCAGCAATCAAATTATGGACCCAGGAAGAGGGGGAAGTTTTGGTTGAAGAAGGTCAGACAGTCCCTGTGGTGGTGGTTATGGATCTGATGGTGGAAGTGGTGGCTATGGCAGCAGGAGGTTCTAAAATCAGCAGAAAAGGGCTGCAGTTCTCAGTAGGAGAGAGAATGAGGAGCTATCGGGAAAGCTGCAGGTTACTTTGAGACAGTCGTCCCAAATCCACTAGAGGAACTGTAAAATCTGCCACAGAAGGAACAACGATCCGTAGTCAGAAAAGGTACTGCATCTTAAACAGGAAACTCTTTTTTAATTTTTTACTAGTGATTTAATAATGATTACTAAGACTATAGGATAAGAGGGGTACAATTCCCACCACCAGAGCTCCATATCCCATCCACTCCTTTGAAAGCTTTCCTATTCTTTATCCTTCTGGGAGTATGGACCCAGGATCATTATGGGGTGCAGAAGTTGGAAGGTCTGGTTTCTGTAATTGCGTCTCCACTGGACATGGGCATTGGCAGGTTGATCCATACTCCCAGCCTGTTTCTGCCTTTCCCTAGTGGGGCAGGGCACTGGGGAGGTGGGGCTCCAGGACACATTGGTGAGTCATCTGCCCAGGGAAGTCAGCTTGGCATCATGGTAGCATCTGGAACCTGGTGGCTGAAAAAGAGTTAAGATATAAAGAAGAACAAATTGTTTAATAATCAGTAACCTAAAAGCAAGAATATAGCAGATGAATTTTGGTGACTCCAATTTGGAAAAAGCTAACAGGTCTATTTTAGGTATATTCCAAGGGTCCCATGACTTTACTAATTTTTGCCTGAGCACAACAGCTACATGCAGGTGGACCCACGGTATTATCTGGGGAGATGGTGTCAGAGTTAGAAGTAGTACTAGAAAGCTGGATCAGGGAAGAGAGTAGCCCCCAAATATGGGAAAAGTGTACAAATTCCATTAACTGTAAACCCCATCAATCTGATCTGGGGCCCATATTCATCACAGGAGCCTGTGTAACCTCTGCATCCCTGTAGGTCTAAGCTCACATTCTGTGGTCATGGCTAGGAACATTCTAGACTGCATTAATTTCAGGACCCATCTTCCTTGAGTGGTAGAATATGTTGTCCAACCTCCCTTTGGAGAATGGGGCTGTCCCTACCATTGTTGATTCACATCAACCCTCCAGCTCCATTACTCTGGTGAGACCTTTCCTAGTTCATAGGACTCCTTAATTCCATTCCAGGTGTTGCACTTCCTAACAAAGCCTCAGAACCTAGATAAAAACCAGGGCCCACGAGATAGGGCATATGTGCACATGTATCCATAAATTAGGGGAAATATATACCATAAAGCAAAAGTGCAGAATAATTTGCAGTGCCTCAATAAATATAGCAAGCAAGTAGAAAGCTCTAAAAAGACACCATAAAGTACTTAATCAAATATTCTATACTTACACTCTCCTCACCTACTTCTCATTTCACTTCCCTCAGACACTCCAAGGCTAACCTTGTCCGACAAAGTAAGGACTATAAAAGCTGGATAAGGGGAAGAGACTGGCATACTTTAATGATGGCTCTTTTGGTCACTACCAAGCCACCCCATCACCTGGGGTCCTAGTCAGGAAATCCTGGGATTCCCACACAGACAGGATGGGTCTCGATCTCTAACAGATCCCTCTGTCCACTGTCACTGGTCGTCTCCATCAGGAACAACACGGTGGACCTCTTTGTGGGCCCCTACAGAAAACTCTTCTTATTCAGGACTGCCATAGCTACAGTTTGCAAAAAGTGCAGCTATTGATTAATGCAGTGTCAATTAGATGCACATTCCTGAGGTCTTTTAACAGTTGTAGTGGTTTCTTTTTCCTTTCTTTTCATTACATCAGGTATATTGCCCTGTAAATTGTAATAGTGGTATCAGGAATAAAAAATTAAGGAATTTTTATCTTTTCAATATTTGTGTAGTTCAGTTTTTCTACGTTTTAGTACAGAAACTTTAGCAAAATTAAGCTTTGAAGGGGTTTCCTTGTGAGTTAACAAGTAAAGAAGATTATTAAGTACTATTTTGTATGAATTTTCTAGTTAACTGTAAAGAAACACCTGCTGACTTGCAGTTTAAGGAGAATCTATTCTTCCCATTTATAAACCATGAAATGAATGGACACTGACATGTGGAAAGAATAGAGGCATTTGTATGTTTGCAATGTGTGTTTTAAATAGAAGTGGGTATTTAAATTGGCATATTTGTGAATTTAATAGTATTAAGATTTAACTTCAGGTGAAATCAATCTCACAATTTCTATTTGGTTTTTATGCATTGTCTTTCAAAATCTAATCTTATCATTTTAGTATGTTAGTTTTTCTTTTTTTTTATTTAAGAAAGGAAACATTAACAAAACTGTAGGATAGGAGGGGTACAACTCCACACAATTCCTGCCACCCAGTCTCCATATCCCATCCCCTCCCCTGATATCTTTCCCATTCTCTATCCCTCTGCGAGCATGGACCCAGGGTCCTTGTGGTTTGCAGAAGGCGGGAGGTCTGACTTCTGTAATTGCTTCCCCGCTGAACATGGGCGTTGACTGGTCAATCCATACTCCCAGTCTGCCTCTCTCTTTCCCTAGTAGGGTGGGTCCTTGGAGAAGCAGAGCTCCAGGACAAATTGGTGGGGTCTTCAGTCCAGGGAAGCCTGGCCGGCATCCTGATGGCATCTGGTGGCTGAGAAGAGAGTTAACATACAAAGCCAAACAAATTGTTGAACAATCATGGGCCCAAAGGTTGGAATAGTGGAGATGAAGTATTGGGGGTACTCACTGCAGACTCTAGTGTACTTCTGCCTTCAGATATATTTTTTGCCTTAGTTTATGGATACATCTGAACATATGCTCTATCTCAGGTGATATGGTCTATATCCAGGTTTTGGGACTTTGTTAGGAAGTGAACCACCTGGGATGGTTTGGTATGCTTTTAAAAACCCCTTCTGTTTCATTTGGTTTAAATCCCCCCTGCTTAACACTATTCTATTTACATAACCACTTCATTCTATTTACATAACCGCTGTCAACAAGCACCACCCTCCCTCCAGGGCATTGGTTCAATCCCCACTGGTTCATGATAAGTTTTTGCTCTGCCCCCTCTCCTTGTCACACTCTGATTTTCACCAGTCACTTTTCTCTCCACCCTCTCTATGTCACATCCTGTTTCCACCCTACTTGGCAAGTATATATAAAGACAGCATTGTGAGTTTTAGGGTACTTTAGTTAAGCTTAGCTTGATATAGATTGCGCTGTGTCCTGCATGAATAAAGAGATACTGCCTACAGCTCAACCATGAGTCCCTCGTCATCTGTTACCCGCCCGTGAAGCCAGCCCGGTGAAAACAACAGGATGGAATTAGAGAATACTATGAAAGGAAAGGTCTCACCCGAGTAATGAAGCTGAAGGGTTGTCATTCCACACCTGAAGTCTCTGGACACAGTCTGAGGTGAAGCATGTTGAGGTGGTACTCATTGCATTGATTAGGTTGCGATCAGCGGATGCGTTATTTGATATGAATTGGGAGAAGCATGAGGCAAAGTGGGCCCCACACTAAGGTGCCAGGACCGGGGGAGATATAGGCTCTATAGTGGAAATGTGAGGTTCCTGCTGTCTTAGGGTTCAAGAAGACAATGGATAGTTATTGTTATCATCACATTATTTGGTAATTGGGTTAACTTTGAAAAGTCCCTTTGTTAGGGTTTGCCTTCTAATACCCAGTATCTTCTATATAGCTGTGCCACCGGTTGCTTCTGATCTACCTGGGCTAGGCTTTTGAGAGAGTCCACATATCAAAGACTCAGCCTATGTATTAAAAAGACTCAGTCTGTGTTTTAAAAAGTTTGAGACATACAATCAATTTTCCCCTCTCATATTATTAGTGATTTATATGACTACACTTTAATAGGAGTGTACATAAACACTATTCCCACCACCAAAAGACTATGTCCCATCCCACCCACCGCCCCCACCCCCCATGACCCCGGGAAGCCTCATGTCCACCCTCCCCCTCACCACAGGGTTTTTACTTTGGTGCTCTACTCTCAGTTTAGTCAGATCCTGCTTTTAGTTTCCCTTTCAGATCTTCTTTCTCAACTTCTGTTGATGAGTGAGATCATCCCATATTCATCTTTATCTTTCTGACTTAGCTCACTTAACATAATTCCTTCTAGCTCTGTCCAAGATGGGTCAGAGAAGGTGGGTTCATTGTTCTTAATAGCTGCATAGTATTCCATTGTGTCTATATACCACAGCTTTCTCAGCCACTCATCTGGTGTTGGGCACCTGGGTTGCTTCCAGGTTTTAGATATTATGAATTGTGCTGCTATGAACATAGGAGTACACACCTCTTTTGGGTTGGGTGTTATGGATTCCTTGGGGTATAACCCCAGGAGAGGAATTACTGGATCATATGGAAGGTCCATGTCTAGCCTTGTGAGAGTTTTCCAGACTGCTCTCCACAGAGGCTGGACCAATTTACATTCCCACCAGCAATGTAAAAGGGTTCCTCTGTCCCCACATCCTCTCCAGCATTTGTTGCTGCTGTCCTTTTTGATGTATGCCATTCTTACAGGAGTGAGGTGGTATCTTAGTGTTGTCTTAATTTGCATTTCTCTGACAATCAGTGACCTAGAGCAGTTTTTCATATGTTTGTTAGCCTTTTGGATCTCCTCTGAGGTGAATGCTTTGTTCATATCCTCTGCCCATTTTTGGATGGGGTCATTTGCTTTTTTGGTGCTGTTTGCTGAGCTCTTTGTATATTTTGGTGATTAGTTTCTTGTCTGATGTTTGGCATGTGAAGATCTTCTCCCATTCTGTGAGGGGTCTCTTTGTTTGTGTGATAGTTTCTTTGGCTGTGCAGAAGCTTTTTAATTTGATGTAGTCCCATTGGTTTGTTTCTGCTTTAGTCTTCCTTGCAGTTGGGTTTGTTTCATCAAAGATGTCCTTGAGGTTTAGGTGGGAAAGTGTTTTACCAATGTTTTCCTCTAAGTATTTGATAGTTTCTGGTCTAACATCTAGGTCTTTGATCCATTTGGAGTTGATTTTTGTTTCTGGTGAGATAATGTGGTTCAATTTCATTCTTCTGCATGTTTCAACCCAGTTTTCCCAGCACTATTTATTGAAGAGAGCCTCCTTCTTCCATTTAATACTTTGGGCCCCCTTTTCAAAGATTAGATGACAATAGGTGTGGGGAGTATGTTAGTTTTTCTTGAGAGTCCAAGTTGTATTCAAAATATTACCATTCTCCATTTAACTTGGTCACATGTGAACTGCAGCCATAGTGTAATTTGGGTATAAGAATTGTCAACTGCCCTTTGTTTAAATTCAAATAGTGCTGTTTCTATTTCCTTCTACCTTAAAAAAATTGCATTAAAAATTAGAAAAGTACAAGATCACTAAACCTACAATATCTGAGCATTTTTAGTGGCTACCTTTTTTTAAAGCACAAGAGGCCCATGTGTCTTAATTTCCTTGGTTTAATACACACAAACACAATTTTGAATAAAGGCTCTCATATCAAAAGAATAAAAATTGCACACATTGTCAAAATTTTGAATGGCTGGCATGCTGTTTTTTATTCTCTACATTTTTACTGAATGAAATCAAGGATATGATATAAATGGCTTATTGCTATAGAAATAAAATACAGTTGACTTAGTACAAACATATTGCTTCCCAAAGATGTGATTAAAATTCTGATAGTGTTAGTTCTTAAAATTCCCAGGAAATGCTGTTAATCCATGTATATGCTTGAGCCAAAATCATGTTATTGGTATGAGTAATTTGTTTGCAAGATCTGGTTGAGATAATAAGATAAAATATATCACCACCAATGTCTACTGTATTGTGCCAGTAGTGCTTAACAGTTCATTTGAGCCCTATATTCTTTCTATAGCAGTTGAATGTTGGATTTAAAGTCTGTTGTTGTTGTTGTTGTAAGGAGTGCTAAGAAAAACAAGCAATAAAGTAGGGAAAAATAAAAATAAAGTATAAATTGTTAAATATTTGTAGATAACTTGGCAGTGTTTATCAGAATTAGAAATATATATACCTGCTAAATCAATAGCATTACTTATAGATAATTGTACATGATTCTGCATTATGGTATTGTTTTTTTCACAAAGGATTAAAAGCACTTGCAATGTTCAAAGAGGCACTATTTAAATAAAAATAGCTTACAGATATACAAAAATATTATACATCTGTCAAAAATGCAGAAGCTTTTCAATTAATGATCAGGAATGATAATCAAGACAATTTCAAATAAGAATAAATTACATTGCCATTTGTAAAACATAAAGAAAATAGAAAGAATATAGAAGGCATAATTCACTAGTACACAGACATATATAGTATTATATTCTTAAAAGAACTCTGAAAGGAAACCTGTGAGAGAGATAACAGTGACCTGTGGTAGGAATTGAATATCAGAAACCATGGTTAGAAAAATGAAATATCAGAATTTCATAACTCCAAAAATAAAAAGGACATTAAAATAACTGAAAAACAGTGAAATGATGCTTGTAAAACTCTTAGGGAAAATTATGGGGAACCTATAATTTATGCTTAGCCATACAAGTGTAAGAATAAAATATATTTTCGGTCTCCACCTGCAGGGGAGTCACTTCACAGGCAGTGAAGCAGGTCTGCAGGTGTCTCTCTTTCTCTCTTCCCTCTGTCTTCCCCTCCTCTCTCCACTTCTCTCTGTCCTATCCAACAATGACAAAATCAATAACAACAATAATAACTACAACAATAAAACAATAAGTGCAACAACAGGGAATAAATAAATAACATATATATATATATATATATATATATATATATATATGCTACATGGTGGTGCACCTGGATGAGTGCACATATGATTATGTGCAAGTGTGCAAGGACCTAGATTTGAGACCCCAGTCCCCACCTGAAGGCTGAAAGCTTTGGGAGTGGTGAAGCAGGGCCGCAGGTGTATCTGTTTCTCTTCCTCTCTGTCTTCCCTTCCATCTTGATTTCCAGCTGTCTCTACCCAATAAATAAAGAAATATAAGGCAAAAATTAAGAAAACACTAAAAAGAATAATAAAGTATATTTTAAGGCATGAAAAGTGCGGAAAATTTGCCACCTACATATCTGTGAAGAATGCCTAGCAAAAGTTATTCTAGAGAAAGAGAGGGGAAGAGAGAGAGGGAGAGGGAGAGAGACAGGGAGAGAGAAAGAGAGAGAGAAAGGGAGAGAGGGAGGGAAAGAGAGAGAGGGAGGGAGGGAGAGAGAGGGAGGGAGGGAGAGAGAGAGAGGGAGGGAGAGAGGGAGGGAGGGAGAGAGAGGGAGGGAGGGAGAGAGAGAGAGAGAAAGTTATGCCTGAAAACTTGAGATAACAATAGCATTTGACTATGATCTGAAATAAGCATTGGAATTTGATGTTCTTAAAGTCCTCATTCAACTTTAGTAACATGGATTTTTCTAAAGAAAGAATCTCCTATAGAGAATAATATTTACATAAATCTAACACTATTTTGTCTGACAATTTTTGCATTAATCTAAAGGCAAAGTCAAATATAATTACAGTTACAGAATGAAATCACATAAACCTAGATTATATGAAAACAATATAATAAAATCAGGTGACATGGGTGGTATACATAAATTAAATTTTTCATTTTTTTCAGAGTGTAACAGTAACAGATTGTACATAAGGTTAATATGTCATACAATACAATTATGTATTCATTATCTTAAAAATATTATTACATGCTCAAAAAGAACGTATTAAAAAGGGAATTGAATCAAATGTTTACTAATAGAGAGAGGCAATGAAGTAAAGAAAATGTTTTTTTCATTTTAAGATCTTCCGTATGAGTTAATATTTTACTATTCACAGTTAATTTTCAAAATAAAGTACAAAAATTGAAAGGAAATAGGGAATGAAGAAAGGGAATAACTTATTCAAGATCATACATATATTAAGTGATGAAACTACATTTTAACCCAAATTCATCTACGGACAAAGCTTGATTCTCAGACTTGAGCCTGCATCAGAATCCATGGGAATGTTTGTTAAAATACAGCTTTCTGGACCAGGGAGATAGAACAGAGTTTTATGCAACAGACCTTTATACCTGAGACTCAAAACGTTACTATAAGACATGATTAAGTAGTGTTCTGGTTTAAAATAAATAAATAAATAAATCACAGTTTGCCGTGCCCTCCATTACAGTTTCTGATGCGATGCACGAGGCCCAGGAGCTCGCATTTCTAATCAATTCCCAAGGGATGGTGATTTTGCTGGGCCAGAAAGCGCATGATGAAAATCACACACAATACCTTAATTCCCATTTTGTAGGTCAATAATCGGGAAAAAGAAGTCTATTCAGTGTATCACAATTTTGACCACAGTGCTTTAGCCTTTTGGTAAGCTGGAAGAGGGGATATGAATTTGGTTTTTCACTTGTGCCTCCACAGAAATAAGAAAAGAGATAATCCTTTCAGTTTTCCTTTCAATTCAAGTGACTTTTCTATGAGAGGAAGCCCCACCTCCAGCAATACCTCCAATTTCTGCATTGCTATTTGTGGGGCTCTTGTAATATCCGGGCCCAGGAGTGAGAACTAATCAGACAGAATGAGAGAAAGAAAATTAAGAGTTGTTCCAGAACCAACATGTGTTCACACAAATTAAGTGACTAGCACATAGTAGCTATCATGTTACTGTGAAATCTCAGAGCAATCTTTTTTTTTAATTTTTAATTTTTATTAGTGATTTAATATTGATTTACAAAGTTACATGCCATCAGGGGTATAATTCCACACTGTTCCCACCAACAGAGTTCTGAATATTCAGTATCCCCACTGCAAGCCACCACAGTTCCCCTAAGGTTGCATACATGAGCCAACCAACATCCCTACAACTATCTGTCGACATTTATACCTAATTGCCCCTTTTTTCTTCCAAGCCCAGTCCTCACTTCCCCTCCAAGCCACCATGACACCATTACTACATCCAAATGTCCCTCTCCTTTTCCTCCTCTCTCCATGATGGAACTGGAGTTTAAAGCCCTCTTATCCTCTTCCTCCTATAACTTCTCCTCCAATGGGTATATGGATCAAGATTATTTTTGGGGTGCAGAAGGTGAAAGTTCTGGCTTCTGTAATCGCTTCTCCACTGGACATGAATGGGCATTGGCAGATTGATCCATACCCCCAGCCTGTTCTCAGAGCAATCTTACAGCATGCTAAATGGTTTAGAGAAAGTCTCAATCTAAGGGGTTGAGTTGATTATTTAAATTATGTAAAACTTCAGTATTCTCATCTCTGCCCTGTATAAAACAGGCAATAGAAAACATCATGATCTAAAAACAGACTGGGAGTATGGATCGACCTGCCAATGCCCATGTCCAGCGGAGAAGCAATTACAGAAGCCAGACCTTCCACCTTCAGCACACCATAATGATCCTATGTCCATGCTCCCAGAGGGATAAAGAACAGGAAAGCTTCCAATGAAGGGGATGGGATATGGAATTCTGATGGTGAGAATTGTGGAGGATTGTGCCCCTCTTACCCTATGGTCTTGTTGATCATTATTAAGTCAATAAAAAAATAAAACATCATGATCTTTCAAGTAGAGTATCTGTTTTGGGCCTTACACTTTCTTTATAATTTTTTATTAGTGATTTAATAATGATTGACAAGACTGTGGTATAAGAGGGGGAGTTCCCACCAACAGAGTTCCATATCCCCTCCCCTCCATTGGAAGCTTCCCTATTCTTTATCCCTCTGGGAGTATCAACCAAAGATGTTTACAGGGAGCAGAAGGTGGAAGGTCTGGCTTCTGTAATTGCTTTTCCTCTGTATATGGAAAAATATTGACAGGTCAATCCATACCCACAGCCTGTTTTCTATCATTTCCTGGTGGGGTAGGGTTCTGGGGAGGTAGGGTTCCAGGACACATTGGTGAGGTAGTCTGCCCAGGGAAGTCAGGTTGGCGTCATGGTGGCATCTGAAAAGCATTAAGATATAAAATAGAATAAATTAGTGGCTGAAAAGCGTTAAGATATAAAATAGAAAAAATTGCTTAATAATAATGAGCCTAAAGATAAAAGTATAGCAGATGAAATTTGGGATCTTCATGTTGACAGGAATTAGGAAGCCTATTTTAGATATACTCCAGGGGACTCATGACTTTACTATTTTTTGACTGAGCCCAATAACTTACATGCAGGTGGGCTAGGAGTGACCCTTACACTTTCTATTATGTACCCTTATTGATTTTAATACAAATCTAGAGACAATGTTTAATAATAAATATTCCTTGGTTTCATGATACATTTTAATTCACAGAAAGAACTACAGATGACAATTTCAGACACAAGAGAATATCTTTGCAACAATTCAAATAGTCACTAAAAAGAACTTAAGTTTTTTTTTCTTTTTTGCTTCAAAGATGACAAGTATGTTTGAGTGAGTAAACAGATATGATAAAACAAATTAAAGTTGTTTTATTTCTTGCTGAATAAGGACAAATATTATGAAGAAGTAAAATAAGAGACAAACAAAATGAGAAATAGGATTTTTAAAAGGTTTTCTTAGGGCCAGACAGTGATGCCCCTGGTTGAGTACACACAGTACCATGCACAAGGATCGAGGATTAGTATTTGGTAATTGACTTTTTGTTATGTATCTTATCACTTCCTTATGGAAAATACTACCTTTCACAGTAGCTCACACTAAAAAAGTCAATGCTTTCATTTACTGTGTAACATGCTACAAATTACTGAATTTAGAGGACTTGCATCTAAAAGAAATGCATGTAAAATGTCATTGGCAGTTTAGTAAAGATTAGTTCAACACATTTATTCTGATTAGCACCATGGGCTTCACAAATGTTCCAACATGGTATGCCAATAATTCAATTACTCTACAGGCGCAAATCACTTTAAAAGGTGCATTAACTTTCTTGTACCACTAGGCTACCAATTAATGATGGATTGCTTCTTTGTACTTACTGGTGACCCACTGCAGATAATGCCACCCTAAGGTGTTAATACATTTCCAGGACAGGATCCAACAACACATCATCACTGTTATTTATTAGATATATAAAATTGCTCTCTGCCTAGACATCCACATCAGGGATCCAATATAGAATTGTAAGCATTTGCAAATAGATAAATTGGAATTACAAAAAGTAATTGGTGGGCTTTTTATAATCTATTAATTAAAGTAATGCTAGTTGCTGGTAATAGGAATAAGTATATGACCCAAATGCTATAGAAGTTATTTCCCAAAAACCTGTCTTCTTTTTTTTTAATTATCTTTATTTCTTTATTGGATAGAAACAGCCAGAAATTGAAAGGAAGGTGGAGATAGAGAGGGAAACAGAGAGACACCTGCAGCATTGCTTCACCATTTATGCAGGAGCTTTCCTCCTGCAGGTGCGGACTGGGGGCTTGAACCAGGGTACTTGAACCACGGTCCTTGCACATTGTAATGTGTGTATTCAACCAGGTCCACCAACATCAGGTACTCAAAAACCTATCTTCCATCTTGAGGAAAAGAAACAGAAATGGAGGCATCACACTCCCAGACCTTAAACTATATTATAAAGCCATCATCATCAAAACAGCATGGTACTGGAACAAAAATAGGCACACAGACCAGTGGAACAGAATTGAAAGCCCAGAAGTAAATCCCAACACCTATGGGCATCTAATCTTTGATAAGGGGGCCCAAAGGATTAAATGGAAAAAGGAGGCTGTCTTCAATAAATGGTGCTGGGAAAACTGGGTTGAAACATGCAGAAGAATGAAATTGAACCACTTTATCTCACCAGAAACAAAAGTCAACTCCAAATGGATCAAAGACCTAGATGTCAGACCAGAAACAATCAAATACTTAGAGGAAAACATTGGTAAAACACTTTCCCACCTACACCTCAAGGACATCTTTGATGAATCAAACCCAATTGCAAGGAAGACTAAAGCAGAAACAAACCAATGGGACTACATCCAATTGAGAAGCTTCTGCACATCCAAAGAAACTATTAAACAAACAGAGAGACCCCTAACAGAATGGGAGAAGATCTTCACATGCCAGACATCAGACAATAAACTAATCACCAAAATATATAAAGAGCTCAGCAAACTTAGCACCAAAAAAGCAAATGACCCCATCAAAAAGTGGCCAGAGGATATGAACAAAACATTCACTACAGAGGAGATCCAAAAGGCTAACAAACATATGAAAAACTGCTCTAGGTCAATGATTGTCAGAGAAATGCAAATTAAGACAACACTAAGATACCACCTCACTCCTGTAAGAATGGCATACATCAAAAAGGACAGCAGCAACAAATGCTGGAGAGGATGTGGGGACAGAGGAACCCTTTTACATTGCTGGTGGGAATGTAAATTGGTCCAGCCTCTGTGGAGAGCAGTCTGGAAAACTCTCACAAGGCTAGACATGGACCTTCCATATGATCCAGTAATTCCTCTCCTGGGGTTATACCCCAAGGAATCCATAACACCCAACCAAAAAGAGGTGTGTACTCCTATGTTCATAGCAGCACAATTCATAATAGCTAAAACCTGGAAGCAACCCAGGTGCCCAACAACAGATGAGTGGCTGAGAAAGCTGTGGTATATAGACACAATGGAATACTCTGCAGCTATCAAGAACAATGAACCCACCTTCTCTGACCCATCTTGGACAGAGCTAGAAGGAATTATGTTAAGTGAACTAAGTCAGAAAGATAAAGATGAGTATGTGATTATCCCACTCATCAACAGAAATTGAGTAAGAAGATCTGAAAGAGAAACTAAAAGCAGGACCTGATCAAATTGTAAGTAGGGCACCAAAGTAAAAACCCAGTGGTGAGGGGTAGACATGCAGCTTCCTGGGCCAGTGGGGGGTGGGAGTGGGCGGGAGGGATGGGTCACAGTCTTTTGGTGGTGGGAATGGTGTTTATGTACACTCCTAGCAAAATGTAGACATATAAATCACTAGTTAATTAATATGAGAGGGGGAAAATCAGTTGTATGTCTCAAAGTTTCTCAAAACACAAACTGAATCTTTTTAATATACAGGCTGTGTATTTGATATGCGGACTCTCTCAAAAGCCTAGACCAAGTAGATTAGAAGCATCCAATAGCACAGCTATATACAAGATACTGGATACTGTACAGCAAACCATAACAAAAGGACTTTTCAAAGTTAACCCAATTACCAAATAATGTGATGATAACATTAAGTATTGATTGTCTTTTTGAACCCTAAGACAGCAGGAACCTCACATCTCCACTATAGAGCCCCTACTTCCCCCAGTCCTGGAACCCTTGGATAGGGCCCACTTTCCCGTATGCGTCTCCCAATCCAAACCAAATAATATTGCGTCCGCCTATCACAACCTAACCAATGCAACGATTGCCACCTCAACATGCTTCACCTCAGACTGCGTCCAGAGACTTCACATGTGGAATGACAACCCTTCGGCTTCATTACTCGGGTGAGACCTTTCCTTTTGTAGTACACTCTAATTTCATCTCAGGTAGTTCACTTTCTAACAAAGTCCCATAACCTAGATATACACCAGTTTCTGTGAGAGAGAGCTTATGTTCACACGTATCCATAAACTACTGCAAAATATATACCTGAAAGCAGAAGTACACTAGAGTTTGCAGTGAGTAACTCCCTAACACTTCCTCTCCACTATTCCAAGCTTGGGATTCATGATTGCTCAACAAATTGTTTGGCTTCGTATGTTAACTCTCTTTTCAATCACCAGGTTCCAGATGCCACCAGGATGCTGGCCAGGCTTCCCTGGATTGAAGACCCCACCAATGTGTCCTGGAGCTCTGCTTCCCCAGAGCCACACCTTACTAGGGAAAGAGAGAGGCACACTGGGAGTATGGACCGACCAGTCAACACCCATGTTCAGCGGGGAAGCAATTACAGAAGCCAGACCTTCTACCTTCTGCAACCCTAAATGACCCTGGGTCCATGCTCCCAGAGGGATAGAGAATGGGAAAGCTATCAGGGGAGGGGGTGGGTTATGGAGATTGGGTGGTGGGAATTGTGTGGAGTTGTACCCCTCCTACATTATGGTTTTGTTCATTAATCCTTTCTTAAATAAAAAATTTTTAAAAAACACCTGTCTTCCAAAAGAGCTAATCAACAAGTGATTGCACTCTGTGAAAGTTCATTTATGTGTCAACTTAGCTGAGCCACAATGGCTAGAAATTTGCTCAAACATGGTTTGGATGCTGCTGTAAAAGTATTTTTCTAGGGCTAGCTAGGTGGTAGTGCACCTGGTTCAGCACACATGTTTTAGTGTGCAACGACCTGGGTTTAAGACCCTGATCTCCACCTGCAGAGGGGAAGCTTAATGAGTTGTAAAGCAGTGCTGCAGGTGTCTCTCTTTTCCCTCTTGGCCTCTCTACCTCCTTGTTCTCTCTCAATTTCTCTTTGTCTCTCCAATAAAACAAATAACTAAAATGTTTAAATTCTTTTTTAAAGAAAGTATGTTTCTTCATTAGGTCAATATTTAAATCATCATTCTTTGAGTAATCATTCATAATGTGTGTGAATAGACTACATTCAATAAGTTGAAGGTTTTAAGAGAAAAAGACTAGCATCTCCAAAGAAGAAATTCTTCTGGCAGCAGACTACCTTCAGATTTGAGTTGCAACATAACTCATCCCTGGGTCTCCAGCCTGCCAAATTACCCTATAGATTTTGGATTTGTCAGCCCTCATTGTTTTAGGAAGCAAGTCTTCAGTCTCAGATGTAGAACCCCAGAAGGATTCTAAGGGTCACTCACTACCTTACCATAAGCTACTGACATTTCTTATACATCAAACCCAGTCTCTTCTCCAAAGACAAAGACAGCTTCCTAAGCAGAAAAGATAAGACTTTCCTAATCCTAGTCTCCTCCAAGGTGAGGAACTTTTTCCTCCCCATTATATTCACCATTGCATCCCTGAATACAACCACAAATTTGATAACACAGAAATAAGCCATGCATACTTTAGTAGATGAGTGGAAAGTTTTCCTAAATTTAAAATTTAACGTATTTAGAGACCAGTAAACTGTATAGGTTTTGACCTATGAATTTTCTTACTTTTCAGGGAAGTGAACTACATTATTTTATTTATTTGTTTATTTATTTTTTCATGAAACAGAGATACAGAGATAAGGATACAGAGAAAGGGACAGAGCACTGCTCAGCTCTGGTTTATGGTGATGCTGGGGATTGAATTTAGGATCTAAGAGCCTCAGGCATGAAAGTCTTTTGCAGAACCATTATGCTGTCTCGCCAGCCTATGAACTATATTTTTAGACTATAAATATTTTATCCAAGGTCACATAACTAGATACTAGTAGAATTCAGATAAGACATTTAGTCTCACCAATTTCCAACCCAATATGTATAGTAGAATGGTTCTAAGTAGAAATTTATGGATACAAAAATCAATTTAAAATTTATATAAATAATAGCTTTGTTATACAATAATTCATCATAAAATTATATATTATGCAGTTATTTGTATGAGAATATATTTTAAAAACCTATCTTACTTATCTTTACCCCTAAAATTTCCATATCTTAGCCTCATGACTTCATCTGAATTGTTTGATAGTTTCTCTTTTTCTGCCAGTTATTTATTGTTGCCACCCTATCCTGATGCTCTCCTCCTCAGATTCCTGCCATTATTCTCTATTGGTCTGCATATGACTCTCTATCTGTGTAATTGTCCCCCAGAAAAGCTATAAAGTCAAGAGAGAGGGATGGTGAAAAGAAAGCTATTGATGCCTGCTCAAATATGCATCACCAGGTGGAGGTGAGCCTAGCCATGTTTTCACCCTAAAACATTCCTTATCAGTTCCCAGTAAACCATTTTTCCTAAACTTCAGGAAAGAAACAAACAAAAAGAGTCTCTTTACATGTGCAGTCAGGGCCCTAAGGGTGTGCATATTTCTGTGCTTGTTTTATTAGAGTAGTGCTGATAATGACAGCTACTGTCTTTGGAGAGCTTGCCATTGGGCTGGAATTGATGAATTGTGCAAACACAGCACATACTCTCTTAGCATAACCCAACAGTGTGTATTTGTTAATTAGAAATAAAGCAGAGAACAAAGTTGGACCACATTAAGACTAAAATTATTACCTCAGTCCAATTGATGCCATAAATATTTCTTTTTTTCACATTTAAAATTTTTTTTATTTATAAAATGGAAATATTGACAAGACTATAGGATAAGAGGGGTACATTTCCATACAATGCCTACCCCCAGAGCTCCCTATCCAATCGCCTCCTTTGATAACTTCCCTGTTCTTTATCCCTCTGGGAGTATAGACCCAGGATCACTGTGGGGTGCAGAAGGTCTGGCTTCTATAACTGCTTCTCTGCGGAACATGGGCATTGGCAGGTTGATCCATACTCCCAGCCTGTCTCTCTCTTTTCTTTTTTTTTTTAATTTTTTATTTAAGAAAGGATTAATGAACAAAAACATAAGGTAGGAGGGGTACAACTCCACACAATTCCCACCACCCAATCTCCATATCCCACCCCCTCCCCTGATAGCTTTCCCATTCTCTATCCCTCTGGGAGCATGGACCCAGGGTCATTGTGGGTTGCAGAAGGTAGAAGGTCTGGCTTCTGTAATTGCTTCCCCGCTGAACATGGGCCTTGACTGGTCGGTCCATACTCCCAGTCTGCCTCTCTCTTTCCCTAGTAAGGTGTGTCTCTGGGGAAGCAGAGCTCCAGGACACATTGGTGGGGTCGTCCATCCAGGGAAGCCTGGCCAGCATCCTGGTGATACCATAAATATTTCTTGTGGATGTCTGAGGGGTTTTTGACTGTGTGCCAAGGTGCCCCAGGGCACCACATAAATTTTACACCAGCATTATGGGGTATTTTAAATTCTCAAGAGAATTTATGTGACCTCTGCTGAACACCATGTGAACATCTAGTTCAAAATAATTCAGTTTCATCATTACATTGTGACATTCCTCTAAGTTACATCATCTATTTCGCTAATATGAGTTTTCCACAATTTAGCAGAAAAAGGGCAAGTATTTCATGAAAATAAATATGGGTAAAAAAAGAAAAAGGAAAGTTGTAATGTCTTAACTAACTCCAAAGATTTAGAAGCCATTAAGAGCCCAGTGGCACTAAGTTATTAGACTTATGTGGACCTAATTACTTAATAAATAGAACTGTTACATATTTGGATCATTGTCCCCTGGGAAAATTTTCCTGAGACATAAAGGATAGTAAAAAGGATCTGAAAATTAGGGACTCTGTGAGCGTCATTTCTGAAGGAAAGCAATAAAGTGTGGGTGTCATGATATGAGAGCTTTCCCACTGCTCCCTCTAATGCTTGCTTTAGTCCAGAAGCAGTAGCTCTATGGACCTACCAAGACATGCTCAAAAACTGAAGTGATGTTCTGGTTTCTGCCCACTGTTCTTTCTTAACATCCAGCTATATCCGAAGGATTTATGAAGTTTATTTGAATTGATGTATACTTACTAGGACAAATAATGAAGTCTCAAGGATTATATCCATCCTATCACCTCTCCAACAGTATCCACACAGTGTGTACTCAGTAGCTTTCTTAATTGCCTTTTATTCTTTTTCTATGGCGTTTTCTTCCAAGAATTAACTTCAGTGTCTAAGAACACTAGCACTAACACTTTCAGATTCCTTCAGCTTCCATAGTTTAGTATTTTGGACCCAGTGGTCAAATATTTTTAACACCAGACTACCACTAAGCTCTAGCTGTTAGTGGTGCCAGGGATTAAGCCTATCCTCTGTGCAATTGTCTCAGCCTCATTCAAATCTTTAAGCTAGTATCTGGGAAAAACCCCAAATTTATCTTTATAGAAAGAACTTCTAGAACACAGAATTGTATATTAAGTGGTTCAAATGCAATGTTGTAGGTATTCCACTTTAATTATAAAAAACCATGGCCTAATACTAATTGTCTGAGATTTGGGGAAAGAAACAGTAACTTCTTTATGTTGCCAACTACCGGATTGCTCCTTCAGATACTATTCTGCACAGGGATCCTTTAACAAAGTAACACACATTGGGTGGATTAAAGCAAACAAAAATTGTTCTTATAGATCTGGGAGTTAGAAGTTCAAAAAGGTATCAGCCAGGCCAAGCTCCCTGAAGGCTCTTGGTAAGAATCTTTTCTCTCCTCTCCTCTGGTTTCTGCTGGTAACCAGCAGTCCTTGACTTGTAGCTGTATCACTCCAGTCATTGCCTTTGTCTTCATTTCCCATCTTCCATATATAGTTTCTGTGTATCTTCATGTGAGCCTCTAATACGGATACTAATCATTGAATTTAGGGATAACACTAACTTGGTGTTCTCTCTTTTTAAATCATATCCACAAGAACCCTATTCCTAATAAGGCTACATTCTGAGGTTATTGGTGGACATTAAATGGGAGAGACTCACCAGCTCAATACATTTATTTAAATCAATTTTTATGAAGAGAGAAGATAAATTTTTTTTGCTAACTTAGCCTATACAGAGCTTTGTTAGTGGTGATACCACCACCAAGGTCTTAAGCTTTCCTACTAACCTATCACCAAATTAGCCAAAGAATTATTCTATTTCCAACTTAATTGAACCTTGTATTTTTGGTTAAGTTTTTTATAAAACATTTATTATTTACTTATTTATTTATTGGATAGGGACAGAGAGAAATTGAGAGAGGAGGGGGAGATAGTGAGGGAGAGAGACAGAGAAACACCTGCAGCTCTGCTTCACCACTTGTGAAGCTTTCCCCTTGCAGGTGGGGACCATGGGCTTGAACCTGTGTCCTTACATACTGTAATGTATGCACTTAACCAGGTGTGCCAGCGCCTGGCCCCTAAGTTTTTATAAACAGTTTAACTCAAAAAAGTGTGATGCATTAACTTTCAATAAATTCCCCCAGTTAATTGAGCTATTTGAAAGTACTTAATTATTGTTTTGTGCATAAATTTAATAACTTTTGCATTGACTTTTTACTAGGAAATATACAATTGTACCTCAGGAATTTATAGAATTCTTTTATTTATTTATTTATTTCCCTTTTGTTGCCCTTGTTTTTATTGTTGTTGTAGTTATTATTGTTGTTGTCGTTGTTAGATAGGACAGAGAGAAATGGATAGAGGAGGGGAAGACAGAGAGGGGGAGAGAAAGATAGACACCTGCAGACTTGCTTCACCGCCTGTGAAATGACTCCCCTGCCGGTGGGGAGCTGGGGGCTTGAACCAGGATTCTTACGCTGGTCCTTGCATTTCGCGCCACGTGTGCTTAACCTGCTGCACTACCGCCCAACTCCCTAGAATTCTAATATGTAAAGCACGCAAGATGATTTTTTTTCTTTCAAATTCACACAAATGTATCACCTGTATTTTAAAGGAACTAAATTAAAAATTAGTTCAGATAATGTGCCAATTTTATATTATAGATATTATGCTACTCAGATGTGATGATCCATATGATCACATGCTATCTATCTCCAAAATCAAAGTTGATAAAAATTATGTTTAAGGAGACATCCTATTTGGGCTTCATATGGCAAAGACTAACGCTGAAATTAGATAAGGGGTTATAGAACAAGATGAACTTTGGTGCAACACACATCTAACTTTTTTGGAATAAGTGGAGAATATATTCCTTTTTATCATACATGTAATAATGAAAGTTGACCATGAACTAGGCAAAAAGGAAGCCTTAGTAGATTCCACAGAATCAGCGTCTTAACAATCTGCTTTTTCTAATTGACAAATCCCATGTCTAGGATTTTCAAAAAATAGTACTATATAACAAGTCAGTTTAAAAAAAAAAGATAAATAAGGAAATTCCAAGACACTATATAAATATATAAATCATGAGGACAGAGTAGTGGTGCATCTAGTTGAGAGCACAAATGACCATGCCTGACAGCCTGAGTTTGAGCCCCTGTTCCCCACCTACAGGGGGGAAACTTCACAAGTGGTGAAGCAGGTCTGTAGGTATCTATCTTTCTCTACCCTCTCTACCTCCCCCTCCCCTTTTCAGCATCTACTGAAATAATTATATGGTTATCGTTTTTGTTGATATTGTTTGTTATGTTAATTTATTTATGTTGAACTAACCCTATATCCCCTAAGATGAATCCTACCTGAACTTGATGGATTATTCTCTTTATATGTTGTTATATTTGATTTGCCAAAATTTTGTTGAGGATCTTTGTGTCAGTATTCATCAGTGATATAAGTCTATAGTTTTCTTTGTTGGTAGAGACCTTTCATGTTTTAGGATTAGAATGTATTTGGGAGTACTCCCTCCCTCCATTCATTTTTTTTTTTTTTGGAAGAGTTTGAGGAGGATAGGTTGTATTCTTCTTTGAATGTCTTATAGAATTTATTAGCAAAGCCATTTGGATCTGGGTTTTTATTCTTGGGAAAATCACTGCTTCAATTTCTGCACTTGTGATTGGCCAGTTTGGGCTCCCTACAAGAATCAACATATCACAGATTTCACATTTGGCAAACACTAATGTAAAAGCAGAAATCGGGCCTAGAGAGACAGCTTAATGGTTATGCAAAAAGACTCATGCCTGAGGCTCTGAGGGCTCAGGTTCAATCCCAGAACCACCATAACCAAGAACTAGAAATGCTCCAGTTACTCGCTCTGTCTTTTTCTCTGTATCTCTCTTCCATTAACATAAATAAATTAATTAAAATTAAATAAATAACTTACAAAAGACAAAGCAGAAACAGACCTCTACACAGGATGATGGGTTAGTATCAGAGGGGTCACAGCTGGAAAACTCGAAGATCCATTCTAGCAGGTGAGCAGGCACAGCCCTCCAATGCAGTTTGCACCAAATGGATGATGATACCAACCAAGAGATTTATAGGAGAAAGGGAAACAAAGGAACACAGCCCAAATAGTGACCTTTTATTCAGTCTTCTCTGTCTTCTCCAGACCATCTGATCTGTCACACTTTGTGATGTCATCAACCATGAACTACAAGCCAATAAATGTGGGTTTACATCAAGTAGTGATCATTGTAATGCTCTGGGCATACTGTGCAAGTTACTTAATTCAGAATTAAGACGCTTTATTCGATTCTACAAAATCGGGTGCTGGCCCAGCCTGGGTCCACCAAGCTGGCATGTGCCTGACAGAGACCACAACCAAGTATTTATTTCCTAACACTCGTTTGAAACTTCTCTGTTTCCCAGGGATTGAATATACAGATTCATAGTCTTATCATAACTGGCTAAGAGAAGAGGGGGAGGGCAGCACATGGGATGGAGGGAGAACTCTTTCTTTTTTAGGTTAGGGGCCTGGTTTGGCTTATGTGACTTTCCTGACATAGTTGTGTGGGTCTTTTTTATTATTATTAGTGATTTAATACTGATGTACAAAATTACAAGATAACAGGGGTATAACTCCGCACTGTTCCCACCACCAGAGTTCTGAATCTCCAATATGTGCATTATAAGCTACAGAAGTTCTAAGATTGCAGATATGGGTTAACTGTTATTTCTACAACTATGTCTATATTTGTATATATTTGCCCATTTTTATGATCTCAACTCTTCATCCTTTCCAAGTCACTGTGGGATTCTTTAGCAGATGGGTGATCTAAGGTAAGCTGTTGAATTGTTTCTACAATGACTGTCAGTAGGTCCTCTGGCAGGAATTCTTTTCCCTGACATGACCTTTGGCGGTGGGACACTAAGATAACACATGTCCTATTCTGATATCTATAAAGTGAAACAATCTTTATTTCTTAAGGGGCAATAAAATAGTTCATTTGCTTTACCATATGCACAACCAAGGTTCGCAGTATGCCCCCATGGCATTGAAGGAAGCTTTGCTGCTGTCCTCTCTCTGTGTGTCTCTGTCTCTTTCTGTCTCTCTCTCTGTCTCTGTCTCTCTCTCTCTTTCTCCGCCTCTGTCTTCTCTTCATCTAATCATTTTGAGGGATTTGGCTAGTATGCTGTTTACCCTATGTGGGACTGAGGTTTAAGCCTGGATACCTTTAAGGGAAGTTTTTGGTGATGTGATTTCTTGCTTTCTACTTCTCTGGCTTAATCCTTCTTTGCATCACCTGCACTTAACCCGATGCGCTACCGCCTGACTCCCTGGCTTAGTCTTTCTGTCTGGATTTTTTTTTCTGGGGAATATAGTAACTACTATGTGGTAAATATTCAATTTTGTTATTGTCTCCTCAATATTCAATATTATTACACACTTTATTACTTATATAACAGTTATTTGTACCAGTTTTGAAAATATGTTATTATCAGTACTACTATTATGTTATTATTACATTTTCTATAGCTCATATTTCATCTCTACTAGTACACTAGGTTTCTTGAAGATAGGATCTTTGGAAATTTTTTTATTTTATTGTATGTGACCAATCCTCTTATTTTGTCTGAGACATAATAAGGTCCCAGATATGGGGGGAGGGCTAGTGCTAAAGAAAACAGGAAAGTCCCAGGTATACTGATGAACTACTCACCCTGCTTTACATTCAGCTTCACATTATTTGAATACTTGTTAAATATATAGTGAATGAATTAATTTTAATCCCTATCTCAATTTTAGTCAGTGCTTTAATTTTAGTTTATCATTACTTAAGTAGCACAACAAATTATAGAGGAGTATAATTAATCTCACTAATAATTTATAGTTATTTTCTATTGAAGATTTTATTTTTGTTTATAATATACTTACTTTACAGAAGGCATAATATTTGTAACAGAGGATTAATCAGAAGTGGTATTCTTAATTATGAAACCCAAATAATAGTCTACTCTATAGTCTAGGAGTTAAGTGTTAATTGTTTGCAAACTATTTAGAACCTGCTCTGAAGACAAACTTCTCAAGCATGTAATGTGGAATTTTAAAAACAGAATTCTGAGTTAATGTGACTTTCTACATTAAATTATACAAACTTAAATACATCTCCCTCCAAGAATGCAATTCTTAAAATGTTAAACTAGTTAAGCAATTTGAGATTCCTCTGGGATTTTGATGACAAAGCCTCCACTGACATTTTGAGGAGTTAATGGTTATAATTACTTTGCCTGTAGCAATATCACTGCCTTTAAAATAAAATAAAAGCCTCAGGACTTTTTTCTAATGTATTAGATTACATTCAACTCAGAAGGACAGGATTTGCCACACAGAAAAAATGTACTTAGAGCACACTGATCTTTCTTCCAAAAGTATTTTTTCTAACACAAATCTTTTAAAAAAATATTTATTTGATAGAGATAGGGAGATATCAAAAGGGAAAGTGAGATAGAGAGGGAGACAGAGAAAGAGGGGCATCTGTAGCACTGCTTGCCTATTCATGAAGTTTTTCCCATGCACGTGGGGAGGAGAAGCTTAAATCCTGGTAGTTGCACAAGGTAATGTGTATACTCAACCATGTGTACCACCAGCCAGCCACTCTAACACTTAAAACTCTTATATCAAAAATGTGTTGGAAACTTATTGCTCTAATCTTCTCCTATAAAATAAAAATTTCTCTAGTTCGTCAACTTTTTATTTCTCTTTTTAAATATGTCACTATTTTGTATTGGGGAGGGATTAATAGTTTGCAGTGGGTACAGTTGTTGAGACAGGTGTAAAATTTCTGTTTTCTGCAAAACACTCTCACCCCCAACATAGGTCCTCTTCCACTATCATGTACCAGGACTTGAACATGCCCCAATCCTCACTCCCCTGCTCCTTTACTTTGGTGCAGTCCACCAAACCCAGTCCAAGTTCTACTTTATGTTTCCCCTTTCTGTTGTTGTTTTTCAGCTTCTACCTGTGCGTGAGATCATCCCATATTTATCTTTCTGTTTCTGGCTTATCTCACTTAATATTATTCCTTCAAGCACCATCCAAAATGAGGTGAAGAAGGTGATTTTATCATTCTTAGTAGCTGAGTAATATTCCATTGTATATGTATATCACAATATTCTCTTGCTGGAACATATGTTCTTTCCAGGTTTTGGCTATTAAAAATTGTGCTACTATGAATATAGGTGTACATAGATCATTTTGGATGGGTATGTTTGGTTCCTTGGGATATATTCCCAGGAGAGGAAATGCCAGGCCATAGGTTAGGTCCATTTATATTTTTCTGAGAGTTCTCCAGACTGCTCTCCACAGGTGTTGGACCAATTTACATTCCCACCAGCAATGCAGGAGGGTTCTTTTGCCCTCACCACCCTACAATTTCTCCAACATGTGTTGTTACTATCCTTTCTGATGATGTTGCTGTTCAGTTGTGATACAAGGTGGCCAATGGTTTGTTGGTTAAGGACTTCTGAAGCCAGCCACTTTGTGCTGTATCTCAAGATAATGTGTAGCTGTTGTTCTAATGGTGACACAACTGCTTCTGGAAGATGAGAGGTAAGGTGGCAGTCGCTTTTCCGTAGACTGGGTCTAGGGAAAGGTAGAAACAGGCTGGGGATATGGATGGACTTGCTAATATCTATGTCCAGTGAAGAAGCAATTGCAGTAGCCATTCTGCACCCTAAAAATAATTTTGGTCCATACTTCTAGCAGGGGAGAAATGGTAGGGGGAGATGACCAGAGGGCTCTGAACAACTCCATTAAGACCTGGACAGAGAAGAGGAATAAAGGAAGGACATTAAAAAGTAGTAATGGGTGTAGAAAGGAAAAGAAGGCAAGACCATCATCACCAGACTTCCCTGGGCAGACGACCCCACCAATGTGTCCTGGAGCCCTGCTTCCCCAGAACCCCATCCCACTGAGGAAAGAGAGAGACAGGCTGGGAGTATGGATCGACCTGCCAATGCCCATGTTCAGCAGGGAGGCAATTACAGAAGCCAGACCTTCAACCTTCTGCACCCCATAATGACCCTGGGTCCGTACTCCCAAAGGGATAAAGAATAGGAAAGCTATCAAGGGAGGGGACGGGATACGGAGTTCTGGTGGTGGGAATTATGTGGAGTTGTACTCCTCTTACCCTATGGTTTTTCTCAGTGTTTCCTTTTTATAAATAAGGTTTTTTTTAAAAAAGGAAGGCAGCACAACAGGAAAACAAAAAGGGAAAGGATATACAAATATGGACAGACAGTTATTATTTCTACAATTATTATTTCTATAATATTTCTAATCAACTCATATCTGAAACCTTAGGAGAACTACTATAGCCTCCAATGGAGGGAATGGGGATGCAGAACTCTGGTGGTAGGGATGGTGCTGAATTATACCCGTTACCTTATAATTTTGTAAATCAGTATTACTACTTTGTTGAGTAGGTAGGTGTCAAACTAGTTCCCTTATTACTAGTAGGAAGAATGTTAGTTTGATGAAGTTTCTCCAGTTTCCCAAAGCAATATGTCATTATCCTTTGTAGTATAAAATCCTTGCTCCCCTTAGCATGATAAGAGGTAGAAATGTTCCAGAGACTGTTGAGATGAAGCTTAGAAGACTGAGTCACAATAATGACAAACAGGAGAAAGATCTATGTGGTGACCTATGACATTGTAGAATGTCACAATGATTGCTGCTCAAGAGAGTCCCAAATCTGTTATAACCATGGCACTTAAGGTCAAGTTGCACGCTCAAATCAAAGAAGCAAAACGCAGCGCCCGGAAATGAATAATCCTGAATAGAAACTGGAATATCACTGGATTAAGTACTGAATAAATGCAGCTACTTTTTTAAATAGGTTGACTAAGTGGATAAAATATTAGATTGTGTGAAAAGCTCCAAAAAGAACCAGGAAGTATGTAGAACAGATATTATATGACCATTTTAGACAGGGAGCTTCAGAGCCTAGAGTGAGCTGGTCAAAATGCAAAGAGCCAAGGCTTCCTTTTTTATAGAAACAGAGAGAAACTGAGAGAAGGGATGAGAAAGAGAGACAGCTCCAGCAATGCTTTACTGCTCGTGAAGCTTCCGACCTCTCATCCTGCAGGTGGGACCAGGTTTCCTGATATCTAATCTTCCTGTGCACTTCCTGAATACCATTAACATTCATTTTCTTTGGAAGTGTCTACTGGAAATATGCACATATTCCTGGAGGTAGTTACTTAAACCAATTAGTTACTACCAGTGTTTTTATACAGGAAGTCAAGAGTTTCCTGTGCATTTCTTTATTGGGTTTTTCCTAAAGATAGAACTGGGCAGTTGTAATGGTAGAAAAAGATAGTCTAGGGAGCCAGGCAATGATGTAACTAGTTAAGCACACAGAGTACTATGTGTCAGGATCCAGGTTTGAGACCCTACACCTCACCTGCAGTGGGGATGCTTTTTTACAAGTGGTGAAGCAGGTCTGCAAAGTGTCCGTCTTCTTCTCTCCCTCTCTGTCTTCCTTTTCCCTCTCATTTTCTTTCTATCCTTTTAGGAAAAAAAAGGAAGAGAGAAAGAAAGAAGGAAAGAGAAAGAAAGAAAGAAAGAAAGAAAGAAAGAAAGAAAGAGAGAGAGAGAGAGAGAGAGAGAGAGAGAGAGAGAGAGAAAGAAAGAAAGGAAGAAAGGGAGAAAGAAAGAAAGGAGTTGAGAAGAGTAGTAAAGGCCTGGCAATGACAAAAATGATAAGTAAGTAAATTAGCTAATTAATTAAAAAGAAAAAGGCAGTCTAAACACAGAGACAGGGATAAGACTTGAGGAAGAGAAGTTCTCTGGGAAAGCTCTGCAAAGGTAGAAAAATGATCCACAATACACTCTTTTCCACAATCTCATCTAGTCTCAGCCTTAATCTCATTCTGTAGAAAAGGAAGTCTGAGTAAGGGAAGATCAAAAAGGAGCCAGATGTGGCAGCCACACAAACTTTCTACTGGTTCAGGCCAATCACTAAAGAAACTGGGAAAGCTTTTCCATCCATCAGTACTGCAGTTCAGAGCAAGGATTCATTTCTTCCTCTCTACAATGCTTTTCCCTTACGGCAACACTGTTTGCCAGTATTTTGTACACTGGCAGACGTGTGTGTGAGCATGCACACAACACATGCATGAGGCAAACAGAAGGAAACCAGTGTGTAAAAAATGTCTAGTCTGCCCCAACTACTGAGAGAGATGCATCATATATACAATTTCATTTTATTATGGCATGACTCAGAGGCCAATATAGTGGATAGCATTATTTAAACACAGAGACTCAGAGAGACTAAGCAATTTTCTCTACATCACAAAGGTAATAACTAGCCCTAAAGTTGCCTCCAAAATTGATTTTACTCCTACCACACTGCACTGACATTATTAGGATCCTCATCTGTCTAAAGAGATTAGAAGTGTTTTTTTTTTAAATTTTTCTCAAGATTCTGCATTGTATAGTTGAAAGAGTATTATTCTGGGGGAGAGAAGTTCAAAATTATCTCTAGCTCATAAATATCTAAAGTAAAGTCTCCATGAGTCTAATTACTCATTAAAAGGTTTAAATAACATTTCCATAACAGATATAAGTGAAGATGAAAAAAATCTTTACTCACTATATGCCAACATGCAAAAAGAAAGCTATATTAAAATAAAATGAGGGAAATAAAATGTAGACAATATCTGCAAACTAATAAGTAGACAAACTGCCCTCCATCCCTACAATGAAATACTGCTGTGCGGAAAGTAACAAAATAACTGACAGGTGCAGTCGTGTGGTTGAATGTAAAATGCATTATATTAAGTGAACCAAGTCAGACTCTAAAGGCTACATCATATAGGATTCCATTTTATGACATTATGGAAAAAGTAAAACTATTAGGACCAAAAGCAGATCGGTGGTTGCTAGGAATAGGAGGAAGAGGCTGATTACAGAGGAATATGAGTGAACTACCTAAGTGATGGAAATAGTCTATATCATGATAATGGCGATGGTTACGGGGCTATATGTATGTGTTTGTCAAAATACATAAACTTGCATACATAAAAATGAATTTTACTTCAATAAATGAATTTTTTAAATAACAGAATGTTGGTACCAGGGCTGGGGAGATAGCCCAATTTTCATTCCTGGGGCTCTTGAGCTCCTAGGTTCAATCCCCAGTCCCATCATAAGCCAGAGCTGAGCAGTGCTCTGGTAAAAAAAAATAGATAAAATAAAATTAAAATATAAGAAAATAAAAAATATTTATTTAAAATGTTGATACCAGATATTTAATTCTAACTAGTGATAAAATCCTGATTTGGTTACTTTGGGGGGGGCATTTACATTTCAGTTGTTAGTTACTTCAGAACGAATGCTTGTTCTTTGACAGCGTCTTTGTGATCCTAAATGATTAAAAGGATTTCCTGCTCACAGATCTCTGCAGCTCTTTCAGTATGAGCCATATTCTTAGTCAGCCTCTTTCTAAAGCAGTTTTCATTTGGAAAGGGTTGTACCTTTACTTGACACTTCAAAAGTGTTCCAAGCTGAACTGTTTTCAAAATGCAGGGGGGTGCAGCTAGCAGCAAGTTCCTCCTGGCATCTTGAAAATGGGAAGGCCCGACCTTGTTATCTCCCAAAGAGAATATCCAAGAGCTCAGCCATAATTACCCAACTCCAGAGTCTGGTTTGCCCTTTCTTAATGCTAAGCAGACTGCTGCTGAATCAGAACAAAGCCTATACAGGCTTTTCTATTTAAAATGGCAAAATTTTCCGGGGTAAGCATTCAACTGCCATTAGCAGGATTTCCCATCTCAAAATCAATTTGTAACATTATGTTTTAAAAGGTAAAGGCCAAAGGGATAAGAGCTCTCTTTTTTTCTTTCTTTTTTTCTTGACAACAGAACTACATTGCCTCCTGATCTATAGTAGATTTTTCAGAAATAACACACGTGCTCTGAAAGAGGATTTCTATTTTTGCTTTTACTTGGGGGGGAAACTATTTCAAGTTTTTCCACATGGTTTTCAAATATTTGTGTTTGAAAGCCTGGATATTGGCAATAATTTAAGCATATATATTTAAAATTCACAAGCATCAAACATTCTTAAATGAAATAGTTGACGATGTTATGAGGTTCTAATCTGTATCTTTCTTAAGTACAGCAAGGACATGAGGCATTTAGGTCATAAAATATTTATAAGAAAAGACCCAGTCTTAAAACAAACCTTTTGAGACCACTAATAAACAACTATAACAATCTTGAAACTGAAAACCAAAACAAATCATTTTATTTTATCAATCCTTTTTAAAAACCCTTAAAAAATAACAGGATCTGTATCTGATCATTTTTCTGCATGTTAATTTCATGTGTTAAGAAATCATCTTTAGTTCAGTAAAGAAAATTCCTTTCATTCCTGTAGAATGCTTTTCAAATGATTTTGCTAATTCCTTCAACCTCATTCCATGCAGTTGGCAATCTCAAAAATGTAAAGCTTCCCTTAGAGTTCTTTGCCAGGCACATAGGCAGCTTTAAGGCTCAACCAAGCATTGAGCCGGTTCACACTCTGGAGAAATGACTGATTGGATAGATTAAATGTGCTTCCAAAGTGATTTCTAAATGGCTATTAAAAAACAGGAGGTTAATTAAATATAGTCATTGAAGAGTGGTACTTAAGTCATGGAGCTCCTATATTATACATTCTTCTCAAAGAAACCTTGTACTCTGGAATTGTCTACAAAAGTGGGGGGAGGTGAGAAAAGAAAAGCATAAGTTGTATGTAATTGTAACCCTCTTTTCCCACAATCTTGTAATCTTGTGGATCATTATTCAGTTACCAACAAAATAAATTACAAAGAAAAGTATAAATATTCAGTGATAAAGCAAAGGTTTAATCACCTACAAGATATTAACCTAAATGTTATGTGATCATTTAAGATAATCATTAGGAAGATTGTAGGACTATGTGGGAACCTTTTTATAAGATTCTAAAGGGGAAAAACCAGATTATTAGGTGGTATGTGCATCCTAATTATAATAACCAAGAAACATATGCTGTGAATATTTGGAATCTATAAAATATACAGAAGCTATAACAGCTCTGCTTAATATGAGTATATTAGTGAGTCTTGCTTTGTATTTTCTTCAGTGCTGTGATTATTTCATTTTAAATTTAGGGAGTGCTTTCTAGCTCACCCTTCTTACTAGAGATAGGAATATAAATCGTGAGTTTATGTGAGGCATTCTGATCACCATGAATCCAATTCAAGCTGCAGTGTTGCCTAGCAACAGGATAACTTTTCTGCAGTGAAATTCCCCAGTACCAGAAACCTGTGAAATATCCCATGAGGGATTCCCTGCCTTAAGTGTACCCATACCCATAATACCCTGTTTTCATATTCCACTGCTTAGGGGTAATTTCATAATCTAATCATGTAGGGATATTAAAATTTGCAGGGGGGCACTATATTTTAAAATCCGCATTTGAATGTTTTGCCTCTCATTGTGGAAGAAAAGAGTAGAGTAAGAGTTTTTTCTAGATTTCTTCCTGTTCAGATACTCTACAAATATGAAGAAAAATGATGGATTTCTAATCTTCATGGATCACTGATGGTTCCAGTCAGATGCAATGTCTTTTAATTAATCATTTTTATATAAAAAGATATATTTCACTACAAAATTCAGCCTTTTGTGGCTTTTAATATAGAGTTGGGCAGCCATCACCAAGTCAAATTTGTAGCACTTATAACCTCAGAAAGAATCCCCACAGTCACTAGCTATCATTCCTCACTTCTTTCCAGCTCTGTCCCAAAATACCAATCTATTTATTTTCTTTCTTTATAGATTTGCCTATGTTAATGAAAACATACATTATGTGGTCTTTTGTCTCTGACTTCTTTCATTTAGCATAATGCATCCAAGGATCATCCATGACATAGAATCCACCAGACTTTATTCCTTTTTATTTTCAAACAATATTTTATTGTATTGATATTCTATAATCTATTTTTTTAAATTTATCTATTGATGGAAAACTGAACTTTTGCACTTTTAGGCTATTGTCAATAATACTTCCCTAAATATTTGTTTACAAGATTTTGTGTGGACAAATTTCTTGTCTCTTGGAAATATAACTAGGAATAGAATTGCTGGTTCATGTAGGTAATTCCATGTCTAACATTTTGAAGGACTATCAGACTTTTTAAAAATACCTATGCGATTTTACAATGCTACCAGTAAAATATAAGAATTGCAATTTCTCCACATCTTCACCAATACTCATCATTGTCAATATCATTATAGCTATCATAATGGGTATAAGTTGAGATCTCATTATGACTTGTTTGCATTTTCTTGATGACTATTTGTGTTGAGCATCTGTCTAGTGCTCACTGGCCCTTTTGGAGAAACATCTATCTGAATGTTACCCTTTTTCAAATTGGGTTATTAATATTTTCATTGTTGAGCTTCTTTTTCTTTATTTTTATTCTTGTGATACTTTTATCCTTTGTGGAGATGCACTGGCATCAAGGTCTTCACAGGCCTCAAAAAACTCAGACCAAGAGAATTACCAATGGTTAGAGAGGAGAACAGAGGGCAGTCACTGTTCATCAGTGTCAGTGAATGGAGACACAACAGGCCCCAGGGAATGCTCCCAATAAACACACTCAGTCTTTCTGCTGTCCTCGTATCACCTCTGAAATTAGAACTGCTGCTCAGAATCCACAGAGCACAATGCCTGCTCTTACTGTCAAACAGCTCTGGGGGAAAGAGAGGGGGTATGCTCAAGTATAAAAAGAAAAGGAATAATCATTGCCACCTGTTGCCATCTCTTACCATCTGTGGTCAGATTCTATACCTATTATAGTCCCCACTATTTACCCACTGTCTACCCCCAGAGTCTGGCAAAAAGTTGAAAAATAAATGAACGAAAAAAAAAACCTTCGCTTAAATGTTGGTAATAGTCAGTATATTGCTCTTGCTTACAAATGTCCTTTATGCCCATTTTTTTCAATTATTTATAAAAAGGAAACACTGACAAAACCATAGGATAAGAGGGGTACAACTCCACACAATTCCCACCACCAGAACTCCGTATCCCCTCCCCTCCCCTGATAGCTTTCCTTTTCTTTAACCCTCTGGGAGTATGGACCCAGGGTCATTGTGGGATGCAGAAGGTTGAAGGTCTGGCTTCTGTAATTGCTTCCCCACTGAACATGGGCATTGATAGGTCAATCCTGCCTCTGTTTTTCCCTAGTGGGGCAGGGCTCTAGGGAATCAGAGCTCCAGGACACATTGGTGGGGTTGTCTGTCCAGGGAAGTCTGGTTGGCATCATAGTAGCATCTGGAACCTGGTGGCTGAAAAGAGAGTTAACATACAGAGCCAAACAAATTGTCAACAATCATGAACCTAAAGGCTGGAATAGTGCAGATAAAGAGTTGGGGGGAGGTCCTCTGTTTTGTAGATAGCTAGTAGGAATATTTTACTTACATTCCTAAGGGCCTGTGGCTATACAAGTTTTTTTTTTCCTCCCCCCCCCCCCAGCCTGAAATCTTATATGCAGGTAAATCCAAGTTATTGTCTGGGGTGATGATGTCATGGCTGGAAAAAGGACCAGAAAGCTGGATCATATGCCCATTTTCCGTTTAACATGTAGCACTTACTGCTCTAAGCATTTTCCAAATAATTTTAGCTATTATTACAAACAATATTAGTGCCTTACAAATAATGTTTTAAGATTATTTTTATGAGAGGAGAGAACCTCATGCTTGAGAATCCAGTTGCTAGCTACTTCATAAATTAGTAAACTGAGACCAGTGTAACCAGGTGAATGTATCCAGGCCTCACCCTGCTCCACTCTGTGTCCAGATGTACCATGTAATGCTCCAACATCAATTTTGTTTTAATATATACCCACTGCAGGGTTGTGAGGGGATGAAAGTGGTAATGCCAGGGCCTTGTTAATATAAACATGCCACTTTATAACGGTAGGTTTTTTAAAAAGTCATGTGAAGCACAGCTTGGGAGAAATTATATCAATAAGTACACAATTTGGCTTTAAAATGCTAAAAGAGCCCTGCCATGAATCTATTTCCCAGATAAAGAACCCTGTACCACTACAATGTTGAATTCCATTTTGATATTTAGTGCTTGCTCACCTTAAAGCTTACACCAAGCCAATAGTCTCTAAATGTTGCCTCACGTTGAGTAAATTAATGAATTAATGCACAGTGCACAAGACTGTTGCCTGCTTCCCTGCAGCCAGTCTCTTTCTGAAAAGAACCTATGCAGGCCCACTGGTTTGTGGGAGAAGCAAGATGTCCTCTCCTCACACTACCTCAGGAACAGCTGAACTTGTCTCATCTTACATCTACCCACCCAAATAAAGGTCCTTCTTGTGACTAGAATTCAACATTTTCATCCCCTGCTACTCTGGACATGCCTTTCCCACTGCTCTTCTACCTTACAAAATTCTACCTGGTGTCTTCTAGAATCCTCCTTTCCATGGTAAATAAATTTTCCTTGATTATCTGCCTTCTACTCTGTTCAGACCATGCCCTAGATGACATATCTGATTCTGGAACCCTCTTCGGAGGTTGATAGTTCTTTGCCCCACACACAGTGAGGGGTCTCCTCACTCCTGCTTTTTCGTGCCACTATTCCCCTACATTCTGACCAAAGAATGGAAGAAATTTGATCCACCTGTCTGAATTCACTGTTACTTACCATGCGTCAACTGTCTATAACTGACTCTTAATCCCCTCATTACATTTGCACTAGTTTTCTTCACTTTCCTTCCCATCCTCCATTAGTTTTAGACATTATCCACTGGTCATGGTTTTCCTTTCAACCCATAGTCCTGCCTCTGTCTTTCGTTATTTTAGAGCATACGGATCTACCACCAAATATTGAATATTACTAGTTCCTGGATGTTTTCCTCTCCAAGTACTTCAGTTTCTCTCCATTAATTGTAACAATAACCTGCTGTGGTCACATCCTAGACATTGTTAACATCAAGAACTGTTCTTTCCTCTCTACTTATTTCTCTCTTCTCTCCATTGCTCTTCACTCTCCCTGTCTCTGTCTCTCTTGGTCCCTCTCCCAAATGAAATTCAAACTGATGAGAACACCTTACACTTTCTATTCTCATCTTTCACTTAGTTTCTTTAAAATTTGTCATTATCCACAACCATTATTTTGTTTGTCATCTCTGTGGTTTCACTGTTCGAGCTCCAGGCTAACATTTTCAGATAGAGACAAAGATACAGGAAAGCAGAGAGAGAGAAAAAAGGAACAAAATGACAGCACCAAATTTTTCTTCAGTGAGGTAGGAGCTTAGATTGAACCTTGATCATGTACATGACAAAACGGGGCACTGAGTGAGCAATTTTTCTGGCCAGTATTCACAGTATTTTAAATATATAAAGTATATGTTATTTCCACCTTTTATTATCCATCAATTCAGCTACTTTCTTGCCAATGTCATTGTCATTATTTTATCTCATCTACAACACTATGTGGTCCTTGAATACACTCCATATTAGTCTTCCTGTGTCTTCTTCCAATCAATTTTCCAGTAATGGCTATGCAAAAAAGACTTTCATGCCTGAGGCTCTGAGCATACAGTAGTGAAAGAAAGAAAATGAGAGACAGAGAGAGAGAGAGATGAGGAGGAGGAGGAGGAGGAGGAGAAGGAGGAAGACTACAAACCAAATGATCTCATTCATAGGCAGAACTATAAAACAAGGAAAGAGGAAAAACACAAAGTAAAATTTGGACTGGGTTTGGTGCATTGCACCAAAGCAAAGATTTGAGGGAAAGAAGGAAGGAAGGGAATGACCTTGGGGGGTGGAGGCATAGGAGTCTTGATCTGATGCATGATAGTGAAAAAAGGCCTAAATTGGGGGTGAGGTTGTTTCACAGACACCTATTATAAGAAGATGAGAGACTGTACCCATGTATCAACAACTGTATTATAAATCATTAACCCCCCCATAAAATGTAAAGTAGAAATAGTTAATGAAGGAATGAATACATTCTAAATTCCTAGCCACTAATTATTCTAATTAGCAAGATAAAATTAATTTATTGATGTGATCAAAAAAATAAAAAGGACAGAGACAAGTGCTGGCAAGAACAGAGACAACTGCTGGCAAGGGTGTTGAGAAAGGGAATATTTTTACATTTTTAGTGAGAATGCAGATTTGTCCAGCCCCTATGGAAAATGGTCTGGGGATTAATCAGAATATTGGAAATGTATTTATCATATGATCCAGAAATTCCTCTTCTAGGCATCTATCCAAAGAAAACAAACAAAAAAACTTATCTTGAAGAAAAAAAAAGTATGCATACCTGTGTTCAAGGCAGTACTATTTGTAATAGCCAACATTTGGAAGCAACCCAATATCTAACAAAGGATGAATAGTTAATAAGGCTGTGTGTGTGTGTGTGTGTATATATATATATATATATATATATATATATATATATATATATATATATATATACAATGAAATATTACTCATCTTTATGAAGCAATGAAATCTCTTTAGCTTCAACCTGAGTGAAGCTGAAGAGAGTTACATTAAGCAAAAGGAGTCAGACAGAGAAGGGTGGATACCGTATAATTTCATTCCTAGGTGGGATTTAGGAAACAAAGCATGGATAATACAGGATGAAAACTTAATGAACTGTGGTTTTTCACAGCAGATCTGGAACCTCAGAATGGGATAGGCATAGGCAAGGATGGGGGTGGTGTTTGAGGGGTGGCCAGTAGAGATCTAGTGATCGGTGGTGTAAGAAGATGAATACTAGGTGGAAAGTGAGGAAAGAAGACACTCATCTTGGAGAGACATGTAACTGTACCTTTGAAACCAAAAAAAAAATAAATAAAAAACCTGTACATCAACATTTCCTTAATAAGGTGATAGAAAGCACAATCTTTTGCCTTTCATTATCCCCATGTTCTCGCCATTCTGTCAAGTGTATCCTAACTTCCCTTATCTCTCGATTTGGCCAATTTCTGGAGCCAAGTAGACAGAAATATGGTGAGCCTTTATTCAAATAAACAGTGATTCCCCCAAAGCATTCAAGCACCACTGAGGTTCATATGTGAACTGTAGTTAAAGTCAGCCAAAGCCAGAATGAAACTGAGACTTCATTCAACAGAAACATATATGTGTACATTCAACAGAAACATATATGTGTACTTCACCAAAATGAATTTAATACTCATTGTAGTGAGAAATAAATGCACAAGTTGGAGAACCACGGCAGTAAGAAAACGTTAAAAAAATTATTCTAATATTTTGACCTGTGCCAGGTGCTTTGAAGGCGGATTTGGTAAGCCAAGTGTTGCTCTGAATTGGATGCTGTCAGAAAGCAGGAGTATTCCTATGATTAGGTGTTTTTGTTGTTGTTTGTTTTTGTTTTTGTTTTTGCCTCCAGCGTTATTGCTGGGGCTCAGCTCCTACATTACAAGTCCACTGCTCCTAGAGGCCATTTTTCCCATTTTGTTGCCCTTGTTGTTACCTTTGTTGTTGTCGTTATTATTGCTGTTGTTGTTGGATAGGACAGAGAGAAATTGAAAGAGGGGGAGAGAAAGACAGATGCCTGCAGATCTGCTTCACCAAAGCGACCCCCCTGCAGGTGGGGAGCTGGGGGCTCAAACTGAGATTATTAGCCGGTCCTTGCGCTTCGCCATGTGCGCTTAACCCGCTGCGTTACCACCCGACCCCTGATTGGATATCTTAATAAATCTTATCTAAGAGGTGGGGATATTACAATAAAGCAAAAATCATAGTTGATAATGAAGTAGTCATTAAATTATCCAGGAGAGGAACATATTTGGTCATTTAGTGACTTGGACAATGTTCATGTTTTGTCTGTGATCAAATATGACTATGGTGTGATTTTTTGTTTGTTTATTTTAATCCATTTTGGCTATAGAACAGTCTCATATGATGTTGGTGCTTTCATAAACAGTTTATATTCAGCAATAAAACACACAGTACAGTTGTGTGTACCCAGCCAGCTTGTAATAGCACCAAGGTCCAGCTGATGGGACCAGGCCGGCACCTGATGACAGGGACTAGTGTTCTTTTTTCAGGATGAATATGTAGCGCTTGATATTTGAAGATGAAAGGTAATTAATGCTGATGTCCTATAAAAATTCACTTCTCCCATTTCTTTCAGAGTAGTTTTTTATTCTCTTCGGAGATCTGCCCATGCTTCAATACAACCATGTTCTTCAGAAGTGAGCATCACTGCCCACTTCCAAGAGGAGGTTTGAATGACTCAGGGGGAGACAGAGGGGGAGAGAGAAAGATAGACACCTGCAGACTTACTTCACTGCTCATGAAGCTCCACCCTGCATATGGGGCGTGGAGGCTCCAACCCAAGTTCTTGCGCATGATTTTATCTGCGTTTAACCAGGTGCACCACCACTGGCCCCAAACCAGTGATCTTATATCACCAGAGGAAATAGCTCAGTATGTTAGAACGCAGTGTTAATATGTTTGAGGCTCGAAGGTTCCAGGCTCAGTTCTCAACACTAGCATAAGTCAGTGCTGAACAGTGCTCTGCCCAGTCTGCCTGTATCTATCTATGTATGTATACCATCTATCTCTGGCTCATTAAAATAAATAAATCTTTAAAAGAAAGTAGCTGCCTTTCCCCATGTCCATCATGATACCCTATTTCCCTCCAAATCTCAACAGTGGATTACTCAAACCTTGCACATGGTGGCTTAACCTTATAATCAAGAACAAGAATCTTGCTGACACAGTACATGCTCCTTCTCTGTCTATGCCTAAATTATCATTACACATCCATCCATGATTTAAAAATATATACCTTAGGAAAAGATACTAGAGCCAGTTATGAGTTTGGTGGTCAGCAACCAAAGAGAGTCCCCTTGTAAGATTCTCTATGAGTAGGAAAGAAGTTTGATGCTTCACCTCATTTATTTGAGACAAAGTGCAGATAATTGTCACATCTATACTCAGTAATTATTGAGCCTATTAAGTATAGCAAGTTTACGTGTTTTTTAAAGAAGAGGATTGAAATTTATTGGATTTTTAAATTTTTTAATATTTATTTATTGGATAGAGACATTCAGAAGTTGAGAGAGAAGGAGGCGATAGAGAAGGTGAGAGACAAAGAGACATTTGCAGCCCTGCTTCACCACTCTCAAAGCTTTCCCCATGCAGGTTGGGGACTGGGGGTTCGAACCCAGGTCCTTGTGCATTGCAACATATGCACTCAACCAGGTGTGCCACCATCCGACCCCGCAAATTTAAATTTTAATATTAATATTTGATAAATCTAAAATTATAAGGCTTGTGTCATAATGAAAAATAAAATGAAAATGGTAAAACTATTATTTAATTTTTATTGACCACTATTATAGACTAAACACACTACTCCTACACTTTACACATAGTCCTTCATTTAATCCTAATCAAGTGCAGTGGATACGAACACGCATGTTATTCAGATTCTAGACTCTGTTCTTCACACCTATCTACCATCTGCCACCACAATGTATATATATATATATATATATATATATATATATATTGTAAAGCACTCTGAAAAGAAGTTTCCAAAGGTATATATATATATATATATCTCCTTTTTTTGGTTAGATTTTTAAAGAATATCCTATTTTATTTTATTTTAATGAGAGAAATACAGAGAGAAAGAACAGACAGTGCTCATTTTTCACTGATGGTAGTGCTGGGGATTGAACTTGGGACCTCAGTGCCTCAGGTATGAAAGACTTTAGCATGACCATCATGGTGTCTCCCTAGCCTATAGATATTTTTCTATCTTTTTGTTTATAAAATGGATACCATTGACAAGACCATAGGATAAGAGGAGTACAATTCCACACATTTCCAACCACCAGAACTCCCTATCCCATCCCCCCTTGAAAGCTTTCATTTTCTTTATCCCTCTGAGAGTATGGACCCAGGATCATTATGGGGTGCAGCAGGTGAAAGGTCTGGCTTCTGTAATTGCTTCCCTGCTGAAAATGGGCATTAGCAGGTCGATCCATATTCCCAGCCTGTCTCTATATTTCCCTAGTGGGGCAGGGCTCTAGGAAGGCAGGATTCTAGGACTCATTGGTGGGGTCGTCTGCCTAGGAAATTCAGGTTGGCATCATGGTAGCATCTGGAACCTGGTGGTTGAAAAAGAGTTAAGATATAAAGCAGAACAAATTGTTGACTAATCATGAACCTAAAAGCAAGAATATTGCAGATGAAGATTTGGGGGTATCTCCATTTTGGAAAAAAGCTAGTAAGTCTATTTTAGGTATATTCCAAGGGGCCCATGACTTTACAAGTTTTGACTGAATCTGATAGCTAATATGCAGGTAGACCCAAGGTCTGGAGAGATGGTGTCAGAGTTGGAAAAAGGACTAGAAACCTGGATCAGGGAAGAGAGCTCCCAAATATGGGAAAATATATAATTATTGTTAACTGTAAATCCCATCGATTTGATCTGGGGCCCATATTCAGCACAGGAACCTATGTAACCTCTGCATCCTTGTAGGTCTGAGCATTCTGTGGTCACGGCTAGGAACATTCCGGGTTGCACTAACTTTAGGACCCATCTTCGGGTCCTAAATGGTAGGTAGAGTATGCCAACCTCCTTTTGGAGAATGAAACAGTCCCTACCATTGTTGATCCACATTGAGGGCAAGGTCCTGCAGGGGCCCACAAAGGGGTCCATTATGTTGTTCCTGATGGAGATAACCAGTGACAGTGTGGAGAGGGATTCGCTAGAGGTCTAGGCCCATCATGTCTATGTGGGAATCTCAGGACTCCCTGACTAGGGCCCCAGATGATGTGGAGGCCTGGTAGTGACCAGAGAGTCATCATTAAAGTATGCCAGTCTCTTGCCCTTATTCAGCGTTTGTAGTCCTTAATTTCTCTGACAAGGTTAGCTTTGGAGTGATTGAGGGAAGTGAAATAGGAAGTATGTAAGGAGGGTGTCTAGGTCTAAGTAGAAACTCTTTGATTAGGTACTTTATGGTGTCTTTTTTAGGTCTTTCTACTTGTTTGCTGCATTTATTGACTCGCTGTACACTATTGTGCACTATTGCTTTAAGGTGTATATTTTCCCCTAACTTATGGATACATGTGTAGATATGCCCTATCTCATGGGCCCTGACCTATATCTAGGTTTTGAGGCTTTGTTAGGAAGTGCACCACTCGAATTGGAGTTAAGGAGTCCTGTGAGCAAGGAAAGGTCTCACCAATGAAGCTGGAGGGTTGACATTCCATGCCTGATGTCTCTGGACACAATCCAAAGTGAAACATATGGAAGTGGCACTGGTTGCATTGAATAGGATGGGATCAGCAGATGCCGTATCAATTAGTATGAATTGAGAGAAGCATGCAGGAAAGTGAGCCCCACCCCAGAGGTTCCAGGACTGGGAGAAATATGGGTTTTATAGAGAATGGGGAAGGTTCGTGCTGTCTTAGGGTTTAAGAAAGCAATAGATAGCTATTGCTATAACCAAATTATTTGGCAATTGGATTAACTTTGAAAATCCCATTGTTAAGATTTGCTCTGTCATACAAGACCTCACCATAATTTATTTCCTTTAATGTTATTTACATATAACTGTATCTTATAAAGTAATGTCACCAGTTGCTTCTGTTCTCCTTGGTCTAAGCTTATAGGTGATTTGATATTTCAAAGCACACTGTTAACTTATAGTCTTACAAATCACTATTTAATTAATATGAGAGGGTAAAATGGATTGAATGTCTCATACTTTTTGATGCATAAACTATAGTTCTCAGTCTAAGCACTTAAGACTTCAAATTGGTAATCAGATTGAATTTTAACAGTAGGCTCAAATTGTTACCACATCTCTAATAATGGCATGTGATTTGAAATAGTTCTCCTTTTTAATGAAGGAATTTCAAAATCTTCACAAATCATTCTAAGAAAATCATCTTTCTTCCCTCTTCAAATTGCTGCTGTTCAATAATCAGTATTGTTCTCCAAATACTCTATTTGCTCCATTCTAATTTCCTATCTCATTATGAACTAATTTTAGCTGGTGATTTGCAAATAGATAAGCTAGTGTCACTAGCAGCTAGAAACAGTGAATGATCTATGCGCTATTTTCTTGTATCTCTTTGTTGGTTGTAATAACTGAACTAGACATGTGTTCCAGAAGGCTATACACACTTCTGTGAAATCTCTATAACACAAGTGTCTGACTACTGTGTGCCCTCCCCTCACTGATGCATGATGAACATGTATCATGAACGAAAAACAAGTCATTATTATATTAAGCCACTGATATTTGGGGGTCAATTTGTTACTGAAGCATAACCCAGCCTGTTCTGCTGAATACTAATAACAAATATTATGAAGAAACTTCATACGAGATTTTATTGTAGCATTGACAACAGTTAAGATCATAAGTGTTGGCCAGGGAGCAAACTCAGTCTGTTAGAGCATTAGCTTGCATGTCTGAGACTCCAAAAGTTCGAGGTTCAATCTCTGGAACCATATTATGCCAGAGCTGAATAATGTTTTGTGTTCTCTCTCCCTCCCTCTCTCCTCTCTTCTCTCTCTGTCCCTCTCCTTCTTCCCTCCTTTCTCCCCTCCCTTCTTCACTCCCCTCATCCTCTCATTCTCTCTGTAATAATAAATATTTTTAGGACATCTAAAGTACCTAATAGTCAAATAAACTATTATACAAGATTCAAGATCGTAAGACTGACAGTAAAATAATTGTGATATGGTATGTGCTATACTTATGATATAATATTAAATGGTAGTATTAAGTAGTATTAAGTGAAGAAGGTAGAGTATAAAATAAATCTTTCTTGGGGCCGGGTGGTGGTGCACCTGATTGACTGCACATGCTACAATGCGCAAGGACCTAGGTTTGAGCCCCCAGACCCAACCTGCAGGGGGAAAGCTTTGCAAGTGGTGAAGCAGTCCTGCAGGTGTATCTCTGTCTCTCTTCCCCTCCATCTGCCCTTCCCTCTTGATTTCAGACTGTCTGTATCCAATAATAATAATAATAATAATAACTTAAAAAGAAAATAAAAATAAAATATATCTTTCTTGACATACATTTTAAAGCAAAGCATTTGTATTGATATATGAAGCTATTAAGAGGCCTGCAAAAATAAAATTGGTATTTTGATAAATGGTGATTAAGAAGGTAGGAGAAGCATTTTTTTTTTTGTTTATTTGTTTTTGCCTCCAGAGTTATTGCTGGGGCTCACTGCCTGCACCACCAATCCACTGCTCCTGGAGACTATTTTTTTCTCCTTTTGTTGCCCTTGTTGTTTAATTTTGTTACAGTTATTATTATTGTTAATGTATTATTATTGTTGATGTCGTTGTTATTGGATAGGACAGAGAGAAATGCAGAGAGGAGGCGAAGACAGAGAGGAGAAAGATAGACACCTACAGACCTGCTTCACCACTTATGAACCATACTGTGCCCCAGTATGGTTCCGTAGCCCCCATGTCCACTTGGTCGATTCCAAATTATATTCCTCCATGAGGATAATTTCTGGAACCATCCGTTCCACCCCGGTTCCATGGCTGCCAGTTCTTAGCAACATCGCCCCGCCAGATATTCGTCGGGATGCGGGATCATCTAAGTTCATTTCCCACGTCTACGCTCGACCGGACCTGCCAATATACGCGGATATCTTCGCCCACCCTGTCCAACGCTTGACGTCTCGTCACCCAATCTGGTCCCCTATGCCTACACTGAGCTTCTCTGTTCCAGTCTCTTGGAAACAGAGTTGGCAGTCAGCTGAGGTAAAGAACAAACACCTCATCGCAGAACCCTGCAAGCGTCAACCCGGCTTTGACCTAGCACGTTATGATTGGGCCCTCCTCAATCGCTATCGAACAGGCCATGGCCTGTGCGCCGCTATGTTCCATCGCTGGGGAGCCAGAGACGACCCGAACTGCCCCTGCGGCTCCAGACAGACTATGACCCACATAGTCAATGACTGCCACCTCTCCAGATTCAAAGGAGGTCTCGAAACTTTACATCAGGCTCAACCTGACGCTGTTGACTGGCTACAGAAGAAGGGCAAACGCTAGAAGAAGAAGAACCACTTATGAAGTGACACCCCACCCCTGCAGGTGGGAAGCCAGGGGCTCAAACCAGGATCCTTATGCAGTTGCTTACGCTGGTCCTTGCAGTTTGCGCCATGAACACTTAACTCACTGCGCTACCATCTGACCCCCAAGAGAGGCATTGTTTTATGGTGTTTATAAAAGAATATGTTAAAATCTATCTTTCTCCTTTACACTTTAAATCAAATTTAATATTTCTCTTTACATAAGTTATTTCTTAAGGTAAGATATTAGCAAAGCATAATATAATAGTTGAAGTAAAGGAGAGGCTTAAGTTAATATTTATTTTACAAATTTATAACTAATAAAAAATAAGACCTTGGGGAAGTCGGACGGTAGCACAGCGGGTTAAGCATACGTGGCACAAAGACCAGCGGAAGGATCCTGGTTCCACCCCCCACACACACTGGATCCCCACCTGCCAGGAAGTGGCTTCACAGGCGGTGAAGCAGGTCTACATGTCTCTTTCTCTCCCCCTCTCTGTCTTCCCTTCTTCTTTCCATTTTTCTCTGTCCTATCCAATAACGACGACATGAATAACAACAATAAAAAACAACAAGGGCAACAAAAGGGAATAAATAAATAGATAAATAAATAAAATATTTTTTGAAAAGTCCTTGGCAAATTTACCTTTAGTTTCTCTTCATATTTCAATCTCATCAATGCTATGGCCCTGCTGAGTTAATCCTAAATGTTTTATTATTTTATTCTACATGTCATGATCTAGTTAGAAAGATCCAACCATAAATTACATAATAAACATATTCTGAAATAATTCTATTAAAATGGGGTTGGGTAGTGGTGCACCAGGTTGAGCACACATATTACAGTGTTCAGAGACCCTGGTTCAAGCCCCCAGTCCCCACCTACAGAGAGAAAGCTTCACAAGTGTTAAAGCAGTGCTGCAGTTTTCTCTCTGTCTCTCTCCCTCTCTATCACCCCCTTCCCTCTTGATTTCTGGATGTCTCTATCCAATAAATAAATAAATATAATTTTAAAAATAATCTCATTAAAAGCAGCCTTTTTTATCTAGTTCTATCACTGGAAAAAAAATCCTACCTAACTGGTGAGCATGAAAAAAAATACTTTAGGCTTAAATGACTATCAATGTTCCCCCATTAAAAAATGCTATCCAACTGGTTTTGGCTCATGAAACAAGATTTTTGATCCTCACTTGTTAAAATCTTCTTTGCAAGGTCACTAAAAAAGAATGACATACCCAAAAGGTTCCACAGAACAAACAGTGCACACAGATTTGTTTCCCATGTGCTTCCTCAGAATTCATGTGGTATGATTTGCTTGCAAGTAAAATTACTAGAGAATGTCTGTCACCTGTTTAATTACTAACAGCTGTTATGTGCAAGCCTCACTATAACACAAATTCCTCTTTTTAATTTTTATAGCTGGGGGGACAACAAATACTTTAACAGTAAATCATATACCGACTGGCATATATGACAACATTACTTGTTATAGCTGGTATCCCAGTTGTTGTTTGTTTGTTTTTTTATTTTGATTTATTTTATTTTATTTTATTTTATTTTATTTTATTTTATTTTATTGCCTCCAGGGTTATTGCTGGGATTCTGGTGCTTGCACCATGAATCCACTGCTCCAGGAGGCTATTTTTTCCCTTTTGTTGCCCTTGTCTTTTTTTATTGTTGTTGTGGTTATTATTGTTGTTATTGATGTCGTCATTGTTGGATGGGACAGAGAGAAATGGAGAGAGGAGGGGAAGATAGAGAGGGAGATAGAAAGACAGACACTTGCAGACCTGCTTCACCACTTGTGAAGCAACTTCCCTGCAGGTGGGGAGCCAGGGACTCAAACCCGGATCCTTGTGCCAATCCTTGCGCTTCGCTCCAGGTGCACTTTACCCACTGTGCCACCGCCCAGACCCCTTTTTTGAGTTATCTGAGATAAGAAAAAGTTCTGCTTTTCCCTGAGATAAAAATGCTTCCTGTGAAAATCACAGGTATTCTTGAAGTAGAACTCTAGGTTTGGTTGTACCGAGTCAATGTGAAAGAGAATAAAAAATCTTGCAGACCAGGTCACTAGGAAACTTGTCATTGGGGTTTAGTAACCTGTAAGAGGAAAAGAAAAGAAAGGAAAGGAAAGGAAAGCAGAAAGAGAAGGATAAGGTAAGAAAAGGAAAGAATCTCTTCTGGAGCTAAATTCCAAAAGTTTATTTTCTTTTATTAGTGATTTACTATTTATCTAGAAAATTACAAGATAACAGGCACAATGAACCGTTCCCACCACCATAGTTCTAGATCCCCAATCCCTCCATTGTAAGCAACATCAGTTCTCCTAAGGTGTGAATGTGAATTGACTATTGTTTCTACAACTATCTGTCTATATTTGTGCATAATTGCCCTTTTTAATCTTTATTTATTTATTATTTTAATTTAATTTATTTATAAAATAAAAAACAGAAAGTATCACCAAAACCGTAGGATAAGAGGGGTAAAGGTCTACTCATTTCCTACCACCAGAGTTCCATATCCCATTCCCTCCACTCTCTCTGGGAGTATAGAACTAGGATCATTATGGGGTGCAAAAGGTGGAAGGTCTGACTTCTGTAATTGCTTCTCCGCTGGAACATGGGTGTTGGCAGGTTAGTCCATATTCCCAGCCTGTTTCTATCTTTCCCTAATGGGGCAGAGCTCTGGGGAAGCATGGTTCCAAAGTACATTGGTGAAGTCCTCTGCCTAGGGAAGTCAGGTTAGCTTCATGGTAACATCTGAAACCTAGTGTCTGAAAAGGCATTAAGATATAATGAAGAACAAATTGCTTAATAACCAGTAACCTAAAGGCAAGAATATAGCAGATGAGTTTTGGTGTCTCCATTTTGGAAAAAGCTAGTAAGTCTATTTTAGGTATATTCAAAGGGTCCCATAACTTTACTAATTTTTGCCTGAGACCAGCAGCTAACATGCAGGTGGGCTAAAGGTATAGTCTGGGGAGATGGTGTCAGAGTTGGAAATAGGACTAGAAAGCTGGATCAGGGAAGAGAGTAGCCCCCAAATATGGGAAAAGAATATAAATACCATTAACTGCAAACCCCTTTGGTTTGATCTGGGGCCTATATTCATCACAGGAGCCTGTGTAACCTCTGCATCCCTGTAGGTCTGAGCTCGAATTCTGTGGTCTTATCTAGGAACATCCTAGGCTACACCCATTGCCAGACCCATCTTCCTTGAGTGGTAGAGTATGTTGTCCAGCCTTCCTTTGGAGAATGGGACAATTCCTACCATTGTTGATCCACATTGAATTGCCCATTTTTCAAGGTCCCATCTTCTCATCCTTTCCAAGTTACACATATACATACCTATTATTACATCCAAATATCCCTCCCTTCTTTATAATTCCTTCTTTAGGCACTTCCACTAGGATTCCAGGTTTATTGGGTCTAAGTCTGATCACAGAAGGCTATTAAGCACTTTTACTTTGAGTAATATAATTGTCCCTTGCTTATGGATACATGTTTACCTGTACTGAGCACCCTAAACCCTAGCCCGTATCTAGTATTTGTAACTTTATTAAATGATGTGCCAACTAACATGGACATAGGTAGTCCCATGTGTTAGGAAAGATCTCACCAGATTTGAGAAGTTGGGGGTTGATTTTAAATCACAAATAGAAAACTCCCTCTGGAGAAAAATCTAGGAAATGCCTTCTGTTGCCACAGTCTTTTTATCAATGACAGTGCTTTCCTTTCAAGAAATATGAATAAGGAAGTCTAATGTCCATCCAAAAGTAGGACCTACATTGAAATGGCAACAAAATTATTCTTTGGAACAGTGAACTACAACTCAAAATATGTTATAACATCAAAATATAAGATAAAATGTTAACATTGGGCTGTTGGAGAAGTTATGACATGGTTTTATGTTTTTCTTTTTTTTTTATTTAAGAAAGGATTAATTAACAAAACCATAGAATGAGAGGGGTACAATTCCGCACAATTCCCATAACCCGATCTCCACATCCCACCCCCTCCCCTGATAGCCTTCCCATTCTCTATCTCTCTGGGAGTATGGATCCAGGGTCGTTGTGGGTTGCAGAGGGTGGAAGGTCTGGTTTCTGTAATTGCTTCCCCGCTGAACATGGGCGTTGACTGGTCGATCCATACTCCCAGTCTGTCTCTCTCTTTCCCTAGTAGGGTGGGGCTCTGAGGAAGTGGAGCTCCAGTACACATTGATGGGGTCGTCTGTCCAGGGAAGTCTGGTCAGCATCCTGCTGGCATCCGGAACCTGGTGGCTTTTCTATGTTGAAATGCTTCATAACTTTTCAGACAATCCAACACTTTGAGAGAGTTTAACATTTGTTTCATGTTTAGGACAATGTTCTAAAATCATTCAAGCCATCTGATGGTAGTCAGTTGAAATAATAAGAAGCTTGTGGCAAACACTATTGATTGCCTCCCTGATAACCATATCTTCTTTCATCTTGGTAATAAAATCTCAGTTGGAATCTTTTAGTTATGTGAAGTCAAAAGATAGTTTTCCAGATTTGGAAATAAGCTAAAATAATGACTGCCTGTCTTTCAGTGTCTAATGGTCTCAACTAAAGAATACCTAATTCTCTAGAGAAACATACGTTTATTAGATTTACCATTTACTGTTGACTCTACAAAATAGATATTAAGTTGTAGAGTAGTAATCAGTTACAAGGAATTTCTGCCTAGTAAAAAATGTTACTCCTAAGGTATGATATTATTTATAATAAATGATATAACTAATTTAATTATTGCTTCTAATTGTACTTTATTCGTTGACGCTGTGTACCACTTTTCTCTTAACAAACTTTGAATCAGATTTATTATTTTAATGATTCCCTCATTAAGAGTTACCTTTGGGATGTATTTACTTTGCACTTATATAAGATTCATGTCTTTAACCATCTGAGATTTAGAGTTTGACAGTATCCAGCCCTGGGAAATGAATGTGATTAATCTCAGACAATGCTGGCATTCCTATATGCCATCATCAATAACTGTTCTAGGAGTGAGCATATAGACCCATTCTGAATAATGATACATAAGGAAAAGTCTGATTTATCTTCCTAGAAAGAACAGATTCTCTGAATAAGCAGTGATAAAGGGAATGCCTCTTCTGCCACTTTCCATGTTTCTTTATTAGGTTGTATCCTACAAAACTGAAACATCCATCTTGCAGCTGTTAGAGCATACATTATTGAACACAATCAAGCTAAAAGAGCAGATGAATCCAAGGAAGATCTGAGTCCTTGGAAAAATCACTGACTTGCATAATTGACCCTAAACTACCTAATTTGGGTCTTATACATAAAATAAAATTAATGGAAGTCTTCATGATATTACAAGATGAATTTACTATCACTTGCAGCTAAAAGCACTCATAACTAATATAGAATATAACTGGAAAATTAAATATAAACTATATTATTTGAGTTCTTAGTTGCTACTATAGCGATTTTCTTTTTTTTTATTTTTAAATTTTTTATTTAAGAAAGGATTAGTGAACAAAAGCATAAGGTAGGAGGGGTACAACTCCACACAATTCCCACCACCCAATCCCCATAACCCACCCCCTCCCATGGTAGCTTTCCCATTCTCTATCCCTCTGGGAGCATGGACCCAGGGTCGTTGAGGGTTGCAGAAGGTAGAAGGTCTGGCTTCTGTAATTGCTTCCCCGCTGAACATGGGCGTTGACTGGTCGGTCCATACCCCCAGTCTGCCTCTCTCTTTCCCTAGTAGGGTGTGTCTCTGGGGAAGCTGAGCTCCAGGACACATTGGTGGGGTCTTCAATCCAGGGAAGCCTAGCCAGCATCCTGGTGGCATCTGGAACCTGGTGATTGAAAAGAGAGTTAACATATGAAGCCAAACAATTTGTTGAGCAATCATGGATCCCAAGCTTGGAATAGTGGAGAGGAAGTGTTAGGGAGGTACTCACTGCAAACTCTAGTGTAATACTGCTTTCAGGTATATATTTTGCAGTAGTTTATGGATACGTGTGCACATAAGCTCTCTCTCACAGAAACTGGTGTATATCTAGGTTATGGGACTTTGTTAGAAAGTGAACTACCTGAGATGAAATTAGAGTGTACTATTAAAGGAAAGGTCTCACCCGAGTAATGAAGCTGAAGGGTTGTCATTCCACACGTGAAGTCTCTGGATACAGTCTGAGGTGCAGCATGTTGAGATGGCAATCGTTGCTTTGGTTAGGTTGTGATGGGCGGATGCAATATTATTTGGTTTGGATTGGGAGATACATACGGGAAAGTGGGCCCTATCCAAGGGTGCCAGGACTGGGGGAAGTAGGGGCTCTATAGTGAAGATGTGAGGTTCCTGCTGTCTTAGGGTTCAAAAAGACAATCAATAGTTAATATTATTATCACATTATTTGTTAATTGGGTTAACTTTGAAAAGTCCCTTTGTTATGGTTTGCTGTACAGTACCCAGTATCTTGTATATAGCTGTGCTATTGGAAGCTTCTAATCTACTTGGTTTAGGCTTTTGAGAGAGTCCGCATATCAAATACGTAGCCTATATATTAAAAAGATTCAGTTTGTCTTTTGAGAAACCTTGAGACATACAATTGATTTCCCCCTCTCATATTAATTAACTACTGATTTATATGTCTACATTTTGCTAGGAGTGTACATAAACACCATTCCCACCATCAAAGGACTGTGACACATCCCTCCCGCCCACTCCCACCCCCCACTGGCCCAGGAAGCTACATGTCTACCCCTCACCACTGGGTTTTTACCTTGGTGCCCTACTTACAATTTGATCAGGTCCTGCTTTTAGTTTCCCTTTCAGATCTTCTAAGTCAGCTTCTGTTGATGAGTGGGATCATCCCATACTCATCTTTATCTTTCTGACTTAGTTCACTTAACATAATTCCTTCTAGCTCTGTCCAAGATGGGTCAGAGAAGGTGGGTTCATTGTTCTTGATAGCTGCATAGTATTACATTGTGTCTATATACCACAGCTTTCTCAGCCACTCATCTGTTGTTGGGCACCTGGGTTGCTTCCAGGTTTTAGCTATTATGAATTGTGCTGCTATGAACATAGGAGTACACACCTCTTTTTGGTTGGGTGTTATGGAGTCCTTGGGGTATAACCCCAGGAGAGGAATTACTGGATCATATGGAAGGTCCATGTCTAGCCTTCTGAGAGTTTTCCAGACTGCTCTCCACAGAGGCTGGACCAATTTACATTCCCACCAGCAATGTAAAAGGGTTCCTCTGTCCCCACATCCTCTCCAGCATTTGTTGCTGCTGTCCTTTTTGATGTATGCCATTCTTACAGGAGTGAGGTGGTATCTTAGTGTTGTCTTAATTTGCATTTCTCTGACAATCAGTGACCTAGAGCAGTTTTTCATATGTTTGTTAGCCTTTTGGATCTCCTCTGTGGTGAATGTTTTGTTCATTTCCTCTGCCCATTTTTGGATGGGGTCATTTGCTTTTTTGGTGCTAAGTTTGATGAGCTCTTTATATATTTTGGTGATTAGTTTCTTGTCTGATGTCTGGCATGTGAAGATCTTCTCCCATTCTGTGAGGGGTCTCTCTGTTTGTTTAATAGTTTCTTTGGATGTGCAGAAGCTTTTCAATTGGATGTAGTCCCATTGGTTTGTTTCTGCGTTAGTCTTCCTTGCAATTGGGTTTGATTCATCAACGATGTCCTTGAGGTGTATGTGGGAAAGTGTTTTACCAATGTTTTCCTCTAAGTATTTGATTGTTTCTGGTCTGACATCTAGGTCTTTGATCCATTTGGAGTTGATTTTTGTTTCTGGTGAGATAAAGTGGTTCAATTTCATTCTTCTGCATGTTTCAACCCAGTTTTCCCAGCACCATTTATTGAAGAGAGCCTCCTTTTTCCATTTAATACTTTGGGCCCCCTTATCAAAGATTAGATGCCCATAGGTGTTGGGATTTACTTCTGGGCTTTCAATTCTGTTCCACTGGTCTGTGTGCCTATTTTTGTTCCAGTACCATGCTGTTTTGATGATGATGGCTTTATAATATAGTTTAAGGTCTGGGAGTGTGATGCCTCCATTTCTGTTTCTTTTCCTTAAGATGGTTTTGGCAATTCTAGGTGTTTTCAGGTTCCAGATAAATGATTGTAGTGTTTGTTCTATTCTCTTAAAGAAGCCTGGTGGAACTTTGATGGGTATTGCATTAAATTTGTATATGGCTCTGGGGAGAATATTCATTTTGATGATATTTATTCTTCCAATCCATGATCATGGGATATCTTTCCATTTCTTGGTATCAGTTTCTATCTCCTTGAGTAGCGACTCATAGTTTTTAGCATACAAGTCTTTCACTTCTTTGGTCAACTTTATTCCTAGGTATTTGATTGATTTTGCTGAAACAGTAAATGGGAGTGATTTCTGGATGTCTTCTTCTTCAGATTTAGTGTTTGCATAAAGAAATGCCACTGATTTTTGTACATTGATTTTGTAGCCTGATACCTTGCTATATTGCCTAACAATATATTGCTTGATTGCTATGGCAAGAACTTCCAATACTATGTTGAAGAGTAACGGTGACAGTGGACAGCCCTGTCTAGTCCCCGATCTGAGGGGGAATGCTTTCAGCTTCTGTCCATTGAGTATGATGTTGGCTGTAGGTTTGCTATATATAGACTCCACTATCTTGCGGAATTTCCCATCTATTCCCATTTTTTGTAGAGTTCTGAGCATGAATGGGTGTTGGATTTTGTCAAAGGCTTTCTCTGCATCTATTGAGATAATCATGTGGTTTTTGGTTTTGCTTTTATTGATGTGATGAATGACATTGACTGATTTATGGATGTTGAACCAGCCTTGCATTCCTGGGATGAATCCCACTTGGTCATGATGAACAATCTTTTTGATGTGTTGCTGTATCCGGTTGGCCAAGATCTTGTTTAATATTTTGGCATCTATGTTCATCAGAGATATTGGTCTGTAGTTTTCCTTTTTTGTTCTGTCCCTATTAGCTTTTGGTATCAGGGTGATGTTGGCTTCATAGAAGTGGAAGGGAGTATTCCTGTTTCTTCAATCTTATGGAATAGCTTAAGAAGTATGGGTATTAACTGTTTCCTGAAAGTTTTGTAGAATTCGTTTGTGAAGCCATCTGGTCCAGGACTTTTGTTGTTGGGGAGATTCTTAATAACGGTTTCAATTTCTTTGTCTGTGATTGGTGCATTTAGATTTTGTAGTTCTTCTTGGTTCAGTTTTGGAAGTGCATAGGTTTCTAGGAATTGTTCCATTTCTTCCAGATTCTCTAGCTTGGTGGCATATAGTTCTTTATAGAAGTTTCGCAGAATTCTCTGGATTTCTGTGGTGTCAGTTGTGATATCTCCTGTATCGTTTACAATTCTATTAATTTGAGTCTTCTCTCTTTTTTGTTTGGTGAGTCTGGCTAGGGGTTTGTCAATTTTGTTTAATCTTTCAGAGAACCAACATTTGGCTTCATTGATCTTTTGTATGGTTCTTTTATTTTCGATGTTGTTTATTTCTGCTCTAACTTTAGTGATTTCTGTCCTTCTGGTTGCTTTAGGGTTCCTTTGTTCCTCTTCCTCTAAGTCCTTGAGGTGTGTAGTAAGGTCGTTCATTTGGGCTTCTTCTTGGTGTTTAATATGTGATTGTATGGCTATAAGTTTCCCTCTCAGTACTGCTTTCGCTGTGTCCCAAATATTTTGATAGGTTGTGTCTTCATTTTCATTAGTTTCCAGGAACATTTGAATTTCCTGTTTGAGTGAGTCTCTGACCCAGTGGTTCTTAAGGAGCATGTTGGTTAGTTTCCAAATTCTATGTCTTTTAATAATTTTCCGTTTGTTGTTAAAAGTTAGTTTTACTCCACTGTGGTCTGAGAAGATACTTGGGATGATTTCAATGCTCTGAATTTATTGATGCTGTCTTTGTGGCCTAACATGTGGTCTATCCTTGAGTATGTGTTATGTGGATTTGAAAAGAAGGTGTATTCCAGTTTTTTGGGGTGGAGGAGTCTGAAAATGTCCAAGAGGTCTAGTCTGTCAATCTCTTCATTCAATTCTCTTGTATCTTTATTGGTTCTCTGCTTTGTTGATCTGTCTAAGTGTGAGAGTGGGGTATTGAAGTCTCCCACTATTACTGTATTACTATTGATGTATTTTTGAAATTCTTTCAGTAGATGCTTAATGTATTTAGATGGTCCCTCGTTGGGTGCATAGATGTTAATAATTGTTAAGTCTTCTTGGCTGATTCATCCTCTCATCATTATGTAATGTCCTTGCCTATCTTTTATTACTTTATTTAATTTAAAATCTATCGTGTCTGAGATGAGAATGGCTGTTCCTGTCCTTTTTTGTGGACCGTTAGCCTGTATGATAGTTTTCCATCCTTTCACTTTAAGTCTGTGTTTATCTTGTTGTGACAGATGGGATTCTTGCAAGCAGCATATGGTTGGGTTATGTTTTCTGATCCATCCCCCCACCCTGTGCCTTTTGATGGGTGAGTTTAAGCCATTGACATTTATTGATATTATGGATTTAATGTATTGTAGTGCCATTGTTCTAAAAAACAATTTGTTTACTCTGATATATTGCAAGTATTATAGTGATGTTCTTGTTTATAAGAGGTCTTTTAGTATCTCTTTCAGGGCCGGCTTGGTGATGGTTGCCTCCTTTACCTGTTGTTTGTCTAAGAAGGTTTTGATCCCTCCATCTAGCTTGAATGAAAGTCTAGCAGGATATATTATCCTTGGTTGAAACCCTTTTTCATTCAGGGCTCGATAGATATCTTGCCACTCCCTTCTGGCTTTTAGAGTTTGATTTGAGAAATCTGCAGATAGTCTTATGGGTTTTCCCCTGTATGTGACTTTTTGTTTCTCTCTTGCAGCCTTTAGGATCCTTTCTTTATCCTTACTTCTTCTCATTGTGACTATGATGTGTCTTGGTGTCTTCAGGTCTGGGTTGATTCTGTTTGGTACTCTCTGGGCCTCTTGAACCTTGATATCCTTTCTGTTATTCAGGTCTGGGAAGTTTTCTTGTATTATTTTCTCTAGAATGTTTGCTTCCCCTTCCTCTCTTTCTTCCTCTGGCAGGCCAATTATACGAATGTTACTTCTTTTGAGATCATCCCATATGTCTCTGTTGTTGTTTTTAGTGTCTCTCAATCTCTTTTTAAGCTCTTTCACCTCTTTCTTAGTTTTCTCTAACTTATCCTCTGTCTGACTAATTCTGTTTTCTGCTTCTGTTAGTCTGCTTTCCCTTGCCTCAGCTTCTTTCTTCAATACAGCTATTTCAGCTTTCAGTTCTCTAATTGTCTCAAGATAATCAGTATTTTCCTTGGGGGTCTCAACTGTTGTTTCCCTAATGCTGCCATTCCTTTCCTCCAATGTTGTTTTCATTTCTGTGATTAATAAGTTTATTATTGCTTGCATACTTTTCTTATCTATGGTTACTTCTGACTGATTTGTGGTTTCTTCTGGGCTCTTGTCTTCATTCATTGGGGTAGCAGTTTTATTTGTTTTTAATCTACCCATTTTTTTATGTGTTTCTCTCTTTTTTTATGCTCTGTTGTTCCTCAGTTGTTGTGTTTTGAGCACAAGTAACACTGTACTAAATACCTTTATGACAATTGCACTCACCAACCTCTGGAATAACAGTAGCAACTGAAGTAAGTATTGAAGGAGTTTAATCGTTACCAGTTAGCCAAACAATTTCTCCAGTCCGTGAAAAAATAGTAACCAAATCCCAGTGAAGAAAGAGAAAAGAAAGAGAGGATAGCAAGAATAGACAGTTATGCAAATCTACTATCCAGTGTATATTATAGGGGTAACAAGAGGGGAAAGGGAACTAGAGCAGAGATACACACATAGAGAGTCCACGCTGGGTCAGATTTCTTCCCCAAAGTAATTCACAAATTCAGAAAGGCAAAGAAGAAAGAAGTGTATGACAAGATTAAAAAAAAAAAGAGAGATAGAGAGAGATAAGAGAGAGAAAAGGGAGAAGATAAGAAGAAGAGTTGTAATTAAAGAGCAGTGCGAGGAACTTCCCAAATGTGTATCAGTGAATTTAAAAAAAAAAAAAACACACCCTGTTTGGTGATATGGGGTATCGTGCTAGTAGCTGGTCCCAGGCACTGCTTATGGGGGGTAGGGGGGCGGCGGGAAGGATGTATGCTTGAAAATTAAAAGAAAGAAAAAAGAATTTTTTTCCTCTACTCTAATTCTTAACCCAAATTAAGTTATAGACACCTCCTTGTTGTCACCGCTATGGCCCCTTATTGGCTGGCCTGCTAAAGGCAGAAAATCCTATTGTTTACACGAGATGTGTCCGGAGCTCCAAGGCTAGCCGCTTCTCAGTCCGCCATCTTCCGGGAAACCCCCCCCTCCAGACTTTTTTAAAGGATTTCTCAAAAATGAAAACTAGCTCCAAGTCCTTTGATCCAATGAGAGCTATACTCAAGAAGTCTTTGGATCCGCCCTCAGGGTCGCAGTGGACCCTGGAGACTCCCAAGAGGAAGCCCCCCGAGCTAAAGTCCTCTCTCCGGGTCCTCTGCCCGCCGCGCTCTGCAACCGGCGGAGAGCCGCCTTCCTGGGCTGGCGGAGGACAATGCCCGGCGCACTCGCCTTGCCCGGCGCCGCCTGGGAATTCTGGCGCCCCGCTAGTCTGTGTCACCTTTACTCTAATTCTTAACCCAAATTAAATTGTAATCACTTCTTTGGTGTCTCCCCTTATTGACTGGCCTGCTAAAGGCAGAAAATCCTACTGTTGCCGACGATGCGATCAGAGCACTCGCTGTTAGCGACTTCTCAGGCTGCCATCTTCCTAACTCCAATCTATAGCGATTTTCTTAGAAAAAGAACAAGCAGTATAAAATTTTATATGGAACTTGTAGGTATCACAAGAGCCAAAGCAACTAAAAAATAAAAAACAAAGACATAGATGAAGGTCTTTTGCATTCCTACTCCAAACTAAATTATAAAGCTATTGTAACCAAAACAGAATGACATTGTAATAAAAGTAGACACACAGCTCGATTGGAATATAAAACTCAGAAATAAACACACACACACACATATATATATATATGGATTTATTTATTTATTTATTTTTCAGAGAGAAATGGAGAGAGGAGGGGAAGACAGAGAGGGGGAGAGAAAGACACCTGCACACTTGCTTCACCACCTGTGAAGCCACTCCGCTGCAGGTGGGGAGCCAGGAGCTTGAACCGGAATCCTTATGCAGGTCCTTTCGCTTTGCGCCACATGCACTTAACCCACTGTGCTACAGCCTGACTCCTGGAATTACTTGTTTTTAACTTTATACTATTCCATAATAAAATCAGAAAACCTAAAGGCATATGAATCCAATGCATCATGGCAGTGGGTTGTAGACTGAGGAGTATAGGGGTAGAATGAGAATAAATATTCTGTTACGCCAATTTTTTCTTGTTCCATTTCAGGAAGGCTGTTCTTGAACCTTTTGTTAAAATAAGAATAGGTGTGGCGAAATAGGTCACTTGGATAGTGTACTCTTTGGCCATGTGCATGACAGAGGTTCAGTCCAGCCCCCTACCTATCAAAGGAAGTTTAGGTGCTGTGGTCTCTTTAACTCTCTAACTCCTTCTCTCTTCCTCCATCCCTCCTGCCACTTTGTCTCTAGCTGAGAGATAGATAGATAGATATATAGATAGATAGATAAAAATTACTTAATTGGCTAGCTTTCCATCTTCAACTGTCAAGCTCACAGTCAACAACGCTTTCTGATATATAGACCTTACAGTCCCTATTTCTATGACTGATTATTCAAAATAATTGCCTTTGTTGAGTACTTTATTAATACTGACATCCCATTACTTTACTTAGATCAGAGTTTGCAGATATAAAATATATTGTACTCTATAATGAACTTAATTACTGAAGCTGCTGATGGCTATGATTTACTTCTCAAGGGTGACAGAATTCTTTGAATTTCCCAGCAATGGACACGCATTCTAATTAAACAGTGCATATGCACTATAATTTTGAACATTTTATACCTGAAAGTATCTTTTAAAGGAATAAAATAACTTTGATTAATTTTTGCATAAGAAATGTATACAAAGATAGAAAGGTATCTTTGTGAAATGACTCAATCCTACTTTTGATTTACAAATGAGGAAAATGAGGCCCAGATGAATTTTATCACTGATCACTTAAAAATGAAAGTGCTGTGGTCCAGGGGGGTGGCACAGTGGATAAAGTGTTGGACTCTCAAGCTTGAGGTCCCTATTTCAAACCCCCGGCAGCACCTGCTTCAGAGTGATGTCAGATTCTTTCCTCCTATCCTTCTCATAAATAAATAAATAAAATATTAATAGAAAACATTATTTAAAATAAATAATTAAAATTAAAGTGCATGGGGAAGCAATTATAGAAGCCAGATTTCCCACCTTCTGCACCCCATAATGACCCTAGGTCCATACTCCCAGAGGGATAAAGAATAGGAAAGCTTTCAAGGGAGGGGATGGGATACAGAGTTCTGGTGGTAAGAATTGTGTGGAATTGTACCTTTCTTATCCTATGGTCTTGTTAATATTTCCATTTTATAAATAAAAATTTAAAAAGATGAAAGTGCTGTTACCTCTCTATACCAAAAGAGAAAGAACACGTTTAAGAGATTATACATATACACATACACATATACATACACATATATACACATACACACATATATAATTTATTTTGGATAAAGACAGAGAGAATTTAGGAGGGTAGAGGGAGATAAGGAGACACCTGAAACACTGCTTTACCACTTCTAAAGCACTCCCCACCCCCACAGGTGGACACCAGACCTGGGTCCTTGCACATGGTAATGTGTGCACTCATCCAGGTTCACCACCACCCAACATCAAGAGATGGTATTTCTTATCCCACTGCTCTGTCACAATACCCTTCCCAAATACTTCTGGATAAATGAAGGGGTGTTGCTGAAAGGATTGGGTAATAGTAAGATCTTTAGCAGAAGCTCTTGATAGCATCATATCTTCTGGTGCTCAAATTCAAAGATTACTTCGTGTGAATAGTTGTAACTTTTGGGTAACCAGTGTTTTTACTGTACACGTGAATGATAGTTTAGAAGGTTAATAACCCTGATATCAATTTTCAACTAATGAATATTAGGAGGCTGGTACATAAATATTCCTCCTTTTTTTTCCTGAATTTTATTTTTTATTGCCGCCAGGGCCATCACTGGGGCTCAGTGCTTGCACAACAAATCCACTACTCCTGGCAGTCATTCCCCCCCTTTTTTTCTTCCTTATTGAATAGGAAGGAAAGAAATTGAGAGAGGAGTAGAAAATAAAGAGGAAAAGAGACAGAGAGATTCTGCAGTACTTGCTTCATCACTCGTGAAGCTTTCCCCTGCAAGTGGGAAGCAGGGGCTCAAACCTGGGTCCTTGTGCATGGTAATGTGTACTCTTCACCAGGTGTGAAACCACCCAGCCCCCATATTTCTTCTTTCTAGATTGGTCAGCTGACCCCAGTTTACCCAGACTTTTAAACACTTAATGCTCAGAGTCTCACATCCTAGGAAACCCTTCTGTCCTGGGAAACCAATGACAGTTGTCCACTCTAGTGGGGATAACTCTGAGACATGTTCTGAAATATGTCCAGGAACTTCTCAGTATTCTTGAATTCCAGTTGTCCAGAGTGGTAACTGACTTGTTATGTACTTTTTTTTTTCCTTTGACTGTTTTTTATTAGTGATTTCATAGTTACCTACAAAATTATAAGGTAGTAGGGGTATAATTCCACACCATTCCCACCACCAAAGTTCTGTGTCCCCATATTCTCCAGAAACTGCAGTAGTTCTCCCAAGGTTATATATATGGATTGGAAAAAAAAATTCTGACTCCTACAGCCCTACATTCATTTCCTTCATAAGTCACACCTATACCTATTACTGCTTCCAAGTGTTCTTTCTTTTTTCTCTTCCCTCTCAAATAACAGAAACATTGCCTGACTTCCTCTGATGTTTTCCTGATTCTCTTCCCTCTCAGTGATGGTATAAAAACAAAGGTTCCTGTATATAGGCCCTGGGTCAGGTCGACACGATAAACAGTTCATTGTATTTATATATTTTCTTCAAATTTGGGAGATACTCTCTTCCCTGATCCAGCTTTCTAGTCCTATTCTCAGCTCGGACACCATCTTCCTAGACAATATCTTTAGATCGCCTCCATGTTAGCTATCAGGTTCCAGCAAAAATTACCGAAGTCATTGGCCCATAAGAGTATACTTCAAATAGACTTCTTAGCTTTTTTTCTTTTTTTTTTAAATTAATTTATTTATAAAATGGAAACACTGACAAGACCATAGAATAAGAGGGGTACAGCTCTGTATCCCATCCCCTCCTCTGATAGCTTCACTATCTTTAACCCCGTGGGAGTATGGACCCAGGGTCATTGTGGGATGCAGAAGGTGGAAGGTCTGGCTTCTGTAATTGCTTCCCCGCTGAACATGGGCATTGGCAGGTTCATCCATACTCCCAGTATGTTTCTCTCTTTCCCTAGTGGGGCAGGGCTCTGAGAAAGTGGAGCTCCAGGACACATTGGTGGGGTCATCTGTTCAGGGAAGTCCGGCTGGCATCATGGTAGCATCTGGAACCTGGTGGCTGAAAAGAGTTAACATATGAAGTCATACAAATTGTAGACTAATCATGAACCTAAAGGCTGGAATGTTGCAGATGAAGATGATCTACATATGGCCTGATTAAAGCCATATTTTGGCATCTCCTAAAATCCTTGCCCACTTGATAACTTATGAGAGTGTTGCTGGGGTTTAATGAATACATTAGTGGAATTTATAAATATCTCTGTGTCAGTTGGCATAAATTGTATCAGTTCAATATGGAAGAATGGGTCAGGAAAATACTGGAAATCCAGGTCCTTATCCTCCACCCCATAATTTCCTCAGACAGTATAGCCTGCCGTTTCTCTCTAGTCCTCATTCACCTTCCATTCCATAATACTCAACACATACACTCAACTCCACATAACACTCAACTCCACTCTCAAGAGATCAATCATTTGAGCCCATCTGTGGCTTACAAACAGTCTGGGAGGAAGGTGATTGCTAGCACTTAATTCAGATTCAAGTAACTGTAGGTCTTGATGTCATAACATTTACTTTCTTTCCCCCAGTAATTTTCAGTAGTTCTTAGTATTTCTTTGGCTTGTTCTTTGCCCATTTACTCACTGTCAATCCTCCCCTCAAAGTATGCTAGAACCAACTCAGAATAGGTACCGTTCAACTTTAATTTTAAAATAGAAGCTCTAAAGTCCTTAACAGAGAAAATTTTCTAAAAAGAAAAGTGCCTTTGATTTGTAGGAGCTAGGCTTCTGGAGATTATACCAGCTTGGCTTCGAGGGTGCAAAGTCTGACAAGGAAAGACCAGAGTTGTTATCAGAATCATGTGTTGAAGACTGTATAGTGATAAGAGCATTTTCCAGCCACATAGAGAAGATATAAAGCCTTTAAGAATGAGTGTGGGGGAGCCGGGCAGTAGCACAGCGGGTTAAGTGCAGGTGGTCCAAAGCTCAAGGACCACGTAAGGATCCCGGTTCGAGCCCCCAGATCCCCACCTGTAGGGGAGTCGCTGCACAGGCAGTGAAGCAGGTGTGCAGGTGTCTGTCTTTCTGTCCCCCTCTCTGTCTTCCCTCCTCTCTCCATTTCTCTCTGTCCTATCCAACAACGACGACATCAATAGTAACAACAATAAAACAACAAGGGCAACAAAAGGAAATAAACAAATAAATCAAAAAAAATTTTAAAATAAGGAACATGAATTAAGACTATAGAGGAGAGAAAACAAGAATTTGGAGCCAGGGTAAAGATTTATTATTTCTTCCTTTCTACCCTCCTCTACTACTCTCCTCCGACCCCTGTCCCACCACCACATAATCAAAGTCCATTGAGAAAGGACAATGAAAATGCACAGATAAATTGGAAAAATAAATAAAGACAAAAGTTCATGTCTCATTTCCCCTCTTTTGGGGATGTGATTCATGCAAAGCTCCTGTGTCAACATGTGGCAAGTCCAGAAGGACTAAAATGATGACAAATTGTATCTAAGCATGAATAGGTACACTTTAGTCTCTTTCCCTTCTTCCACTTCCCTGAAAACTTGAGTCTCCCTTGCTTTCAAGTCACAGAGAATGAAAGGAGATAAATGGCACATTGCTACATAGATAATATAGTGTCTGAGAACAAGTCACTATAATCACCCAAGATTACAAACAGCCATCAGGTCTTCCAAGTTGTGGTGTGGGTCAAGGGGGACTTTTTTAAAGGTTGTAGCCTTTGGAGGGAGGGCCTAAACTGGAGAAAAAGTATTAAAATAGGATGAATGGGGAGAGATGTGTCTGAAACAGCCAGAGGGCCATCTCTAGTCAATAAAATAGAAATAGAAGTGATATAGGTTCCTTCTGGGCTGAGGCAATGTAAATGTCCATGGCCAGTCCTCTAGTTCATGCTTGTGTAGGATCTTCAAAAATGTCCATGCATTCCAGATATTGTAGCTAGAAGTTGGCCCTTTTGCAAACTGGATCCCAGAGTCCTCTTTCAAACTGTGTAGGAGCATGAAGCATGAATATGAACTATACATTTATTGTATAGTTATTGTAGCTACTCTGGAATTTAGGGTATGTTTGTTGCCGCAGCATGACCTAGTCTATCCTGACTAATACAAGTTAATTTTTCTAGTTAAAACTAGAGTTACAGCTTTATCTCTCTGAGTTTTACTATCTCTAAATGTTAATACTGCCACATCAGATTGAACCACATGTGACTATCATTTTACTATGTCAAAAAAGTTGAGCATTAGCAAATTATCTAATTTTTTTTGCCCCCAGGGTTATCACTGGGGCTTGGTTCTAGCACTATAAATTTACCACTCTTTGGTGCCACTTTTTCCATTTTTTTATTGCACAGGACAGAGAGACACTGAGAGGGGAGGGAAGATAGGGAGAGAGAAAGATAGGCACCTGCAGACTTGCTTCACCACTCATAAATTGACCCCCTTCAGGTGGTGGGGAACAGGGGCTTGAACCTAGATCCTTGTGCAGGTCCTTGCACTTCATACAGTGTGTGCTTAACTGGTTGCATCACCAGCCAGTCCCAGCATTAGCAATTTCATAGTTCAGTAATACCGTTCTAAAGAATTAACTTCTATATTCTCAAGTATATTACTTAACTATAAGTATCATTTCAGCTTGTTTTTTCTGATGATAAACTAGGACACAATTTGTATTGCTAAAGCAAAAATGAAAACAGAAATCTTCCATTTTGTCTCTAGACAACTTAAAAAATGTTAGAATTGGGCTCTCTCTAGCAACTGACATTAACTTTGTGTTGTGCAGGCAACCTGTAAGTAGACTTAACGAAGAAAGACAGAGAATAGCAATTTCTTTCTCATATAGAATCCTGGTTTGACTAAGTATTCCAGGTATGACTCTAGACAAAATAATAAATTGGGTGAAGAGTTTTCTTTTCTAATTTTTTATTAGTGATTTGATACTGATTAACAAAACTGTAAGATAACAGAGGTACAATTCCATACAGTTCCCAACATCAGAGTTCTGTATCCCATCCCATCCATTGGAAGCTTCCCTATTCTTTTTATTATTATTATTTTATTTTCTCTTTTGCTGCCCTTGTTTTTTTATTGTTGTTGTAGTTATTATTGTTTTTGTTATTGATGTTGTCGTTAGGACATAGAGAAATGGAGAGAGGCAGGGAAGACAGAGAAGGGGAGAGAAAGATAGACAACTGCAGACCTGCTTCACCATCTGTGAAGCGACTCCCCGACAAGTGGGGAGCTGGGGGCTCAAACCAAGCTTACACTGGTCCCTGTGCTTCGCGCCATGTGCACTTAACCTGCTGCACTACCGCCCAACTCCCAGCATCCCTGTTCTTTATCCTTCTGGGAGTCTGGACCAAAATTCTTTATGGGGTGCAGAAGGTGTAAGGTCTGGCTTGTATAATTGCTTCTCCACTGGACATGGATGTTAGCACGTTAATCTATACCCCCAGCCTGTTTCTGTCTTTCCCTAGTGGAGTAGGGCTCTGGAGAGGTGAGGTTCGGGGACATATTGGTGAGGTCATCTGCCTAGGGAAGTCAGGATGGCATCATGGTAGCATCTCCAACTTGGTGGCTTAAAGGCAGTAAGATATGAAGCAGGAAAAACTTTTTAATAAATAGGAACCCAAAGGTAGGAATAGAACAAATGAGTTTAGGGGTCTTTGAGTGGGAAGAAGCTAGGAGCTCTGTTTTAAGTATGTTCCAAGGGGCCCATGACTTCAGTGATTTTTGTCTGAGCCTGATAGCTAACATGCAGATGGACTAAAAATATTTTCTGGGAAGGTGGTGTCCAAGTTGAGAATAGGATTAGAAAACTGGATTAGGGCAGAGAGTAGCTTCCAAATGTGAGGAAAGTTATAAATACCATTAGCTGTTAACCCTATCAATCTGACCTGGGGTCCATATATATTCATATTTAGCACAGGAGCCTGTGTAACCTCTGGAATGAGGATTTTTCTTTGTGATATTCCCATATCTCTTGTCAGTTTCTATTTCTCTTTCTTGCTCTTTTCTCACTTCTCTCTAAGTCCAAAGCCTCAGAGTGAAGTCATATTTCTTATTTCTGGGACTCTCAGCTGAGATTGACACCAACTACCAGAAGAGAATGAACTGGTCTCTATTAGAGACATTAATACTCCAACAAGAGCATCTCAAGGGTCCAAAGTTCCACAAGTGTCAGTCATGGAAAGTAATAATTTTCATTATGTAAACATTTATTGCTCCCCTGACATGTCAGGCACTGTACCATGATGAAAACAAAGTACCCACCTTCATGAAATTTCATTTTTATGAAACCAAAATCATATCAACATATAATGTATGTATATACTGTGTATATCGTGTATATATCATAACCAATATATTAGGTAGCAGTAAGTGGCAAGAGTGAAGCAAGTGGCTAGAAGAAAAGTGGCTAGAAACCGTCCCAATGGATGAGTCATAGAAATCACTGTTTGTTCAGGGGCCAGTTAAGGCTCTTTTAAGGAGACATGTTAGAAGAAATTCAATTAAAATGTGGGAGTAAGTCTTGGGTGATGTGGATATCGTGGATAAGGAAGATTGTAATGAGGAGGATCAGCATAAAAAAAATTCTTAAACTGGAAGATGATGAAGGAGCTACAAGAAAATTGTGACTAGGTGGAAGTGAGGGATAAAAGAAATCAATCTGAGTGGAAGATGATCCTACGCCAGATCACAAACTGTTTTGTAAGCCATGGTAAGGACTTTGAACTTTTTTAAAAAATATTTTTGTGTGTTTTTTTTCTTTATTTTATTTATTTATTCCCTTTTGTTGCCCTTGTTGTTTTATTGTTGTAGTTATTATTGTTGTTGTCGTTGTTGGATAGGACAGAGAGAAATGGAGAGAGGAGGGGAAGACAAAGAGGAGGAGAGAAAGACAGACACCTGCAGACCTGCTTCACCGCCTGTGAAGCGACTCCCCTGCAGGTAGGGAGCCGGGGTTCGAACCGGGATCCTTATGTCGGTCCTTGTGCTTTGCGCCACCTGAGCTTAACCCGCTGTACTACAGCCTGACTCCCGACTTTGAACTTTTTTTCTCATTATGTGATGGGAAGTCAATACAGGACTCTGAGTAAGGGTGTGGTGACAAGACCTTATTTATGTTTAGAAAAAATTCTTCAGACTGATAGGCTCTAGGCAAGAATGCAAGCAGAAACACCAGTTAAGAGGCCACTGCAATGACAACCCTTCAACTTCATTACTCGGGTGAGACCTTTCCTTTCATAGTATACTCTAATTTCATCTCAGGTGGTTCACTTTCTAACAAAGTCCCAAAACCTAGATATACACCAGTTTCTGTGAGAGAGAGCATATGTTCACACGTATCCATAAACTACTGCAAAATATATACCTGAAAGCAGAAGTACACTAGAGTTTGCAGTGAGTACCCCCCTAACACTTCCTCTCCACTATTCCAAGCTTTGGGTCTATGATTGCTCAACAATTTGTTTGGCTTTGTATGTTAACTCTCTTTTCAGTCACCAGGTTCCAGATGTCATCAGGATGCCGGCCAGGCTTCCCTAGACTGAACCCCACCAATGTGTCCTGGAGCCACCAATGTGTCCTGGAGCTCAGCTTCCCCAGAGACACACCCTACTAGGGAAAGAGAGAGGCAGACTGGGAGTATGAAACGACCAGTCAACGCCCATGTTCAGCGGGGAAGCAATTACAGAAGCCAGACCTTCTACCTTCTGCAACCCACAATGACCCTGGGTTCATGCTCCCAGAGGGATAGAGAATGGGAAAGCTATCAGGGGAGGGGGTGGGAAATGGAGATTGGGTGGTGGGAATTGTGTGGAATTGTACCCCTCCTACCCTATGTTTTTGTTAATCCTTTCTTAAATAAAAAATTTTAAAAAAATTTAAAAAAAAGAAAAAAAGAGGCCACTGCAGCAGCTCATAGAAGAGATGATAGTGGCTTAGACTAGAAAATTTGACATTATCTAGACTGCAGTGTAATCGCCGGTGGCATTAATTGAACAGTCACTGGCGGCTTTGGAAGGAGGATCTTCATATGTGAAGTGTGTGAAGTATGTGAAGTGTCATCATTAGACCCTATACACTAATGAAGAACATTTAAATAGGATAATATGTCCCCTTTCATCAAATACCTCCGATTTAATAAGCAGGAATGGAAATTTAAAGAGAGAATAGTATATTCCAGATCATTCACATAATTAATAGCAGACTCTGAACTCATACAAATTTATCTAATTCAAAACCTAGAGTTAGCGGTCAGGAGATGGCTCATTTTGTAAAGTCCCACCTTATCATATTGGAGAACCTCGTTAAGACCCATAAGAAGCTTCATGGACAGTGAAGCAGTGCTGTAGTGTCTCTCTGTCATATCTAAGTAACTTTTTGATTTGCTCCAAAAGCAGTCATTCAGTGGAACCACTGGAGTGAGACTCCAGTGCCACTTTAGAAACCTAAGGGAAGGATGGGTAGGGAGTCTTCGGGGTCCTGGTTGCATGATGGTGAGAAAAGGCTTAAGTTGGGGGTGAGAGTGTTTTTGTAGTCACAGAAAGATGAAAAATCATATCCACATCTCACCAACTGTACTGTAAACCATTACCCTCTCCCAATAAAGTGATTAAAATAAACAAACCTATGGTTAGATCTTGGCCTACAGAAACTATATAGGCCAACAGTTACTTGTGCTGTGTTAATATCTTAGACAAATATTTTTAGTCTGGGTAAGGAAAGAATGCTATCATATATTACTCCTTGGCAACAGAATACACAAGAGGACTAGAATTGTTATGCACCCCTATGTTCATAGCTACATTATTCACAACAGCCAGAGTGGAAGCATCCTAAAGGCTTATTGACAGATGACTGGATAAAGAAGTTATAGTTTATATACTCCATGGAATATTACTCTGCAATTAAAAAAAAGATGATACTGTGTTCTTGCAGATAGAATGGTTAGAACTGGAGATGATTATGCTTAGTGAAATGAGTCTGGAGTGATAGTGACAAGAAGGAATCTTCAGACCCACTCAGTGGAACTGAGAGTGGACCTTGGGGTGTATCAGATGAATCAAGATCCAGTTCACCCCAGCATGATTGCCTCTCATGGGAAAGAGAATTCTTTGAATATGTGGGGCCTGTAGGTATCTGGGGAACCTGTGTTCAGAGCCAAGAATGCGCAGGATGACAAACTTGTGCTTGGGTTCCCATGTGGGATCAGTTCTTCCAAAAGTCACAGAAGCTCATCACCTAAAGGTTACCAGAAGGACAAAGTCTACAATCCAGCTTCCCCCTAGCATCAATAGATTCTAGTAGCCACCTATGAAGAGTACCCACTGACAGCCATGACCCTCACCCAGGTGCAAGGTGCCTAGGGGGTTAGCTGAAAGGGTCTGGAAGGCAGGGTCCAAGAGTTGCAGTGCCATCTCTGAAGCCCCTACTAGCTCCCTGTGGCTTGGACAGAGCATGGAGGATACACAGGATCCAGAATCCTCAGGGTCTGGACCAAATATTTGACTCAAGGCTCAACTAAATTGTCTCCTCTTGACAGGCAAGGACAGCTGCAAATATGAATCCCAAGAACCTCAAGAGCCCCCAAAGTGCCTTTGGCAGACACAGAAACTGGTAAACTCTGGTCCTCCTTGGAGATAGCTGACAAGCAGAAAACATACACACACACACGCACACACACACACACACACACACACACAATCTAAGAAATCCTAATTTTGGAATGCACTACTTGATGGCCTTTGGCTTTTGAATCCAAGAAGTACATAAAATGATTGACTCTTAAACTGTACTCTTCATTTTGAACACAAAGCATGTTTGTGTAGTTTGTGTTTGTGTAGAGTTTGAGTCTCTCTGATTCTTAAAGAAGTGGTCTGTGAACCATATTAAGTACTGACAAGAAAAGAAGGTGGGAAGTATTGAAACATACTTCCTTGGAACATACTTTCTTGATGGGATGGCCTTGGAAGTCTAAATCAGAATTGGCTGTGGGTGAACCAACAGCTGACAGGGCTGTTTCCTACCAAGTGAGAGTTTAATAAACAAAATCACAATAGGCCCCAACTTGGCTTCAGCATTTTTGAAAATGACATCCAAGATGGCATAATCACTGAGGAGAAAATCACAGCCTGGCTTGCAGTTTGAAATTGCTAGCTTGGTGGCAGCTGTTGTTCACTGTCCATGGTTGAACTGCTCTGTCATTAGATTTCAGATTAGGATAACACAAGGGAAGAGGAGGATGCTTCCATCTTCCTTGGTTATTCAGCAAATTAATAACCCAGGAAAATCTTATTTGATCAATTAAGTACTTACTGTGTGTGGTCATACCAACCATGAAGGGGTAAGGGGTGACATTTCCCCTGCTCTCAGGGTGTTTTCAGTATTGCTAACATTCAAAAGAAATTATGAAAACAAGGTATGACAGTAATCAATGTACTTCCTCTCGGCTCTAAATCTACTCTTCTTTGCTCTGTTTTGTAATACTGGAGCTGGACCCTGTAAGCATTGTTCCTTTGTTAGAGTGCATTGTTCCTACTTGACAAGGCAAAGTGCTTCCTCTTCCTGGTAACTGCACTCCTCCTAGAGGCTGTTATGTCATTTCCTTTCCTTTTTCATATTCTAAAGGACACTTGTAGTTATTTGGCTCATAGCCTCTTCCTCCATGTTCAAAATAAGCAGAGTAAGATCTTCGGAACCCTCTCCTTCCTTCTGATAGGGACCCTTGTGAATATACCATACCCACTCACATAATCCAGTATAATTTTCACATCCCTGGATATTTAATCACACCAGTGAAGTCCCTTTTGCCATACAAGATAACATATTCATAGGTGTAGAGGATTATAGGACAAGGACATCTTTGGGCAGGGGGCTGGCATTATCAGCCTATTCCAGTAGTGTTGCAAGTTTAAGTTGGTGATCATTATAAGCCTCATTTAAAGGGTATAATTTGAGCAAGAGCTTGAGATAGAGGTGACAACCATGAAGTTATATTTATGGACAGTGATCTGAAAAGAGATAACAGCCAGTGCAAAGGCCCAGAGGCTAGAAGAAGATTCCTAGTGTGATAAAGGAACAAGGAGATTTGGCTCAAAATAAGAGTGTCAAGAAATAAAGTCAGAGAGAGAGAAAGTTCGATATTTTGGGTAGAGAACTGGTGTGAATAGGACAGCCTTACAGGCTAAATGTACTCTCTGGCTACCATATTGAAATTTTTCTATAAGGAGGCCAAAAACTGATTGTTAATGATTGCTTGCAATGCTACATGAATAAGAAGGCTAAGAATGGATTCACCATGGCCACTGGAAGAAGAAAACACAACTGTGATCTCTTAGGTCTCCTTCCCAGCCCTATAATGGATATGGGGTTCCTGGAATGTTAGACTAAGGGAACGTGTTGCCTGTACTTAATAGAGAACAATAAAAAAGATTTTAAACAGTCATAGATATGTTTCGGCAAGGCAGCAATGAGAAAAAGCTGTGTTACTGAACTAAAATTTCAAATGTGCACATTTATCATATTCTTGATACCTCTTGTGATGTATTTGATAGACCCTGAAATGTCTAACACATGCATGACTTGTGATACAAGCTTCTTGGCTGTACAATTTTATTTTTAATTGCGAACACCTAACAATTCAGATGGTCCCTTTCCTCAATCAACCGGATGCTATTTAAATCTGCAGATGTGACGCATGTGGTAGAGAGAGAGAGATTTATCATCAGTTCTCAAGCCAGTCCTTACAAAGAACCTCTCCTTTTGGAAGGTCACTAAAGGCTTGATTTCTCCTCTACAGCTTTGCAGAACTTGAAATTGGCTTTACCAAACACTCAAGATAATCAGTCCTGGGGAATCAAGACAGGGATAGTACACCCAAGTGCTAATTAACTAACTTGAGGTGTGAGGATTAGAACAGTCATTATTCTACAGAGAACACTTGCTCCTGACAATAACCACTTCAATGACTAAATTACAGATTATAAAAATCATATTAATAAAAGTTTAAAATTATATATTTCTTCATTTAAGTCACTGCTCTAGTCACATTTTTATATGTTTACTCAACAAATAATCATTGAGCACCTTCTTTTTTTAATGTGAATTTCTTTTTATTTATAAAACAGAAGTATTGACAAGACCATAGGAAAACAGGGGTACAATTCCACACAATTCCCACTACCAGAACTCTGTATCCAATCCCCTCCCTTGATAGCTTTCTTATTCTTTATCCCTCTGGGAGTATGGACCCAGGATCCTTATGGGGTGCAGAAGGTGGGAGGTCTGGCTTCTGTAATTGCTTTCCCGCTGAACATGGGCATTGACAGGTCGATCCATACTCCCAGCCTGTCTCTCTCTTTCTTTGTCCTGGAGGTGGGGCTCCAGGACATATTAGTGGGGTCCTCTGCCAAGCGACGTCAGGTTGGCATTATGATAGCATGTGGAACCTGGTGGCTGAAAAAGAGTTAACATATAAAGCAGAACAAATTGTTGACTAATCATGAACCTAAAGACAAGAATATTGCAGATGAAGATTTAGGGTCTCCGTTTTGGAAAAAGCTAGTAGGTCTATTTTAGGTATATTCCAAGGGGCCCATGACCCTACTAGTTTTTGCCTGAGCTTGACATTTAATATACAGGTGACCTAAGTCATTGTTTGGGGAGATGGTGTGATAGTTGGGAAAAGAACTAGAAAGCTGGTTCATGGAAGAGAGTAGCTCCCAAATATGTACCTTTTTTATACCAGACATGTTGTTAGCACTTAGGAAACATCAGTTGAAGGAAAAAAAAAAAGACAAAGTCAATAGGATCGTTTGATGGACTGGCTATGAAGAGTGAAATAGAGATAAGCCAGAGCAGAACCTAAGTGTTAGGGAAGGAAAGATGACCAGTGAAGAAATCTCCAGGATGAGGGTGTTCTGTTCTGGGCATTGCCCTGGGTTCCTTTTGTTATCTCCAAATCTTCAGTCAGTCCATTGCACGAAACAGCCTTGTTAGTGACATGGGAAGAAAATTAGGGTGAAATGGTAGTGCCTGTGAACCAGTAGTAAGTGTGGAACAAGAGTTTGGATGGAGTTGGAAATCAGAAAGATCAGAAAACTGTCAGTCTCACCACTTCAATAATCCTTACAAACACAGTGACAAGGACGAGAAAAAAAAATAGCTCAATTGGGAGGATGCCTATTTTATCATGCACATAACCCAGATTTGAGCATGGCCCCACTACATTGGAGGAAGCTTCTGTGCTGTAGTCAGTATCTCCCTGCCCAGCCCCTCAACCTGGAAAAAAAAAGTCATCCCAAAATAATGAGGACATGGCAATGAAAAAAACAAACAAATATATACTGTGACATACCCTGGGTATCCCATAACATAGAGATAAGTTGAGAAACTGGAGGAAGTTCATTTGCAATTCGTAAAACAAGGAGGGACTCACAACGCTAAAAGATTTGCATGCATTTAGGTATTTTGTATGCATTACCTTTCATTGCCTCCATGTGGAGCTGGAGACAAAGTTCACAGGAGATCAAGTATAACATGTGGGTGTCAAAGCAATAGGAAGAGCCCCATAGTTGTCCCTCTCTCTCCCTCCCTCTCTCTCTCTCTGAAAAAGATCACCCCCAAGAGGTAAAATCACATATATACAAGGTTCTAGTTCATACATGTAATTATATATAATTTAGAAATTAGGATAAACATATTAGCCCTCATGACCTCAGAATATAAGCACTCAAAATATTCTCATTCCGTGAGAAAGTTGGAATCTAGAGTGAGTCTGAATTGCTTACCCTCACCCAGCAAGAAAGAGAGAGTGAACTTAAGCCTTAAAAATGTGTCTTTTTTTTTTGTTCCTGTAAAATATTTTCCTAGGGTTGACAATGAAAATGATTATGTATAGTAATTTTATATGTGTTTATTTACATAGGTTGTCATTAGACTCATTTATATATATTTTAGGTGTTAAGGTGTTTTGATGATTCTCAACAGATTCTTATAAATATTTAAAGTAAATAAACTCTTAACTGTGGTATATTAACTATAATCAGCATGGTTTAAACTAGGTGCATAAATTTTCTCTGCATTGTTCACTTTGCTCTTCAACATCAGAGATACCTCCTGACACATTATTGATGTTCAACAAGTGTCTGTGAAGTGAGCAGTTGGTGGATCCATCTAACCATCTAGCTTGATTAGGATAGTCACAAAATCTGATCCCTGCCTGGATTAAGTTGTACCCAAGACGGATTCATTTTCATTTGAAAATGCTTGAGGTGACACACCAGGATAAAGCAGGATGTAGTGTCAAACAATGAACTATCTAGGAAAACAAGATTTTCTGTGTAAGTGACAATTTCATCTTCCAATTAAGTAGTGGCTCCCATCCAAGAGCCTACCTAGGCTCTCTGCCACTTTCTAAATTGGGGAGGAGAAATCTACCTTTACTTCTTCTGGTACCCAGAACCATACTAATTCCTACTGACTTCCTTTAAGCAATATTCTGTGATCTGTGCATTTTCTTCTGTGGCTCTGCCTTCTCTTCCTTTCTAAGTCATACCTACATCTGTTCTTACTTCTGATTGCCCTTCCTTTTTTCCTCTTCTCTCTCCAGGTCTTGATGGAGTTGGAGTTCAGAGCTCTCTGGTCATCTTCCCCTAACATTTCTCTCCTTCGAAGACTATGAACCAAAATTCTCTTTTTTTATTTTAAAAATATTTTTTATTTTTTATTTATAAAAAGGAAACACTGACAAAATCATAGGATAAGAGGGGTACAACTCCACACAATTCCCACCATCAGAACTACATATCCCATCCCCTTCCCTGATAGCTTTCCTATTCTTTTTTTTTTAATTTAAGAAAGGATTAATTAACAAAACCATAGGGTAAGAGGGGTACAACTCCACACAATTCCCACCACCCAATCTCCATATCCCAGCCCCTCCCCTGATAGCTTTCCCATTCTCTATTCCTCTGGGAGCATGGACCCAGGGTCATTGTGGGTTGCAGAAGGTAGAAGGTCTGGCTTCTGTAATTGCTTCCCCGCTGAACATAGGCATTGACTGGTCGGTCGTTCCATACTCCCATTCTGCCTCTCTCTTTCCCTAGTAGGGCGTGTCTCTGGGGAAGCAGAGCTCCAGGACACATTGGTGGGGTCTTCAATCCAAGGAAGCCTGGCCAGCATCCTGATGACATCTGGAACCTGGTGACAGAAAAGAGAGTTAACATACAAAGCCAAACAAATTGTCGAGCAATCATGGACCCAAAGCTTGGAATAATGGAGAGGAAGTGTTAGGGAGTTACTCACTGAAAACTCTAGTGTACTTCTGCTTTCAGGTGTACATTTTGCAGTAGTTTATGGATACGTGTGAACGTATGCTCTCTCTCACAGAAACTGGTGTATATCTAGGTTTTGGGACTTTGTTAGAAAGTGAACCACCTGAGATGAAATTAGAGTATACTATGAAAGGAAAGGTCTCACCCGAGTAATGAAGCTGAAGGGTTGTCATTCCACTCGTGAAGTCTCTGGACACAGTCTGAAGTGAAGCATGTTGAGGTGGCAGTCGTTGCGTTGGTTAGGTTGTGATCGGCAGATGCAATATTATTTGATATGGATTGGGAGAGGCATACGGGAAAGTGGGCCCTATCCAAGGGTTCCAGGACTGGGGGAAGTAGGGGCTCTATAGTGGAGATGTGAGGTTCCTGCTGTCTTAGGGTTCAAAAAGACAATTGATAGCTAATGTTATCATCACATTATTTGGTAATTGGGTTAACTTTGAAAAGTCCTTTTGTTATGGTTTGCTGTACAGTATCCAGTATCTTGTATATAGCTGTGCTATTGGATGCTTCTGATCTACTTGGTCTAGGCTTTTGAGAGAGTCCGCATATCAAATACACAGCCTATATATTAAACAGATTCAGTTTGTGTTTTGAAAAACTTTGAGACATACAATTGATTTTCCCCCTCTCATATTAATTAACTAGTGATTTATATGTCTACATTTTGCTAGGAGTGTACATAAACACCATTCCCACCACCAGAAGACTGTGACCCATCCCTCTGACCCACTCCCACCCCCCACTGGCCCAGGAAGCTGCATGTCTACCCCTCACCACAAGGTTTTTACTTTGGTGCCCTACTTACAATTTGGTCAGGTCCTGCTTTTAGTTTCCCTTTCAGATCTTCTTCCTCAACTTCTGTTGATGAGTGGGATCATCCCATACTCATCTTTATCTTTCTGACTTAGCTCACTTAACATAATTCCTTCTAGCTCTGTCCAAGATGGGTCAGAGAAGGTGGGTTCATTGTTCTTGATAGCTGCACAAAATTCTTTATAGAGTGCAGAAGGTGGGAGTTTTGGCTTCTGTAATTTCTTCTCCAATGAGCATGGGCACTAGCAGGTTGAACCATACCCCCAGCCTGTTTCTATCCTTCCCTGGTGTGGTAGGGCTCTAGAGTAATGCGGTTCCAGGACACATCAGTGAGGTCACCTGCCCAGGGAAGCCAGGATGAAATCATAATAGCATCCATATCTTGGTGGCTGAAATGTGGTAAGATATAAAGTGGGACAAAATGATTAATGAACAGGAACCAAAAAATAGGAACAGAGGTGATGAGAATAGGAATCTTGGGGTGGAAAGAGGCTAGGAAGTCTATTTTAGGTATGTTCTTGGTGCCCATGACTTTCATAGGTTTTGCTTGAATTTGATAGCTAACGTGGAGGTGGACAAATTTATTGTCTGGGAAGATGGTGTCAGAGTCAAGAATATGGCTAGAAAGTTGAATTAGGGCAGAGTGTAGCTCCCAAACTTGAAGAAAATCTATGAATAAAATTAAAGTTTACCCCTATCAACCTGACCCAGGGCCCGTATATATAACACAGGAGCCTGTGTAACCTCTAAGTCCCTGTCAGTCTGAGCTCACAGTTCATGGTCACAGTTGGAAACATTGCAGGCTGCACTCATTCAGGACCACTCTTCCTTGAGTGGCAGGGTAGGATGACCCAACCTCTCTTCAGAGACTAGGGCAGTCCCTTCCATTGGTATTTTATAGGGAAGACAAGTTCCTGATGTGGACCACAAGAGGAACTGAAGTTCCTGATGAAAGTGACCATTGATGGTGAAGAGAGGGACATATTAGAGATCCAGACCCATCATATCTGTGTGGAATCCCAAAGATTCCCTGACTAGGGCCTCAGCTGATAGGGTGGTCTGATATTGACCAAAAAGGTCACCATTAAGTAAGCCAGTCCGTCTCTTGCCCTTATCTGGCTTTTGTAGTTCTTTCTTTATATGATGAGTTTAGACTTTCTCCTAGTTGCTAAAGTATTGAGTGTCATTTGTTGTATGAAAATTGGTATTATGTTTATGGGTCTGCCTTCTTTGGCCTTTCTACTAGACTGGCAAGCTTATTAGGTCTAAGTCTAATCACTTAGAGAAGTTATGATGCCTTCTTTAGACCCTTCTACTAGGATCCCAGGATTATTGGGTCTAATTTTAATCACAGAGGGCTATTAAGCACTTTTTACTTTGAGTTATATAATTGCCCCTTGTTTATGTGTACTTGTACACCTATACCCAGTATCATAGGTCCTACCTTGTATCTAGTATCTGTAACTTTATTAGATAATGTGCCATCTGAAATGGAATGAGGTAATCCCATGTGTTAGGAAAGATCTTCCAGATTAGAGGAGTTGGGAGGCTGACATCTCAGGTTTGGTGTCTCTGGTGACAATCAGCAGTAACAAGTCAGTAGCAACATAATGTGGGATGGCAGCACTGATTTAGCAGAGGTCAATAGAAACAGTATGGCAATAAGGGGGTAGAGAGAAGAAACATCAAGAAATATGGGAATAGTCCTAGAGGTTCCAGGACTAGGAGAAATATAAATCTTAAAGAAAAAGGGAAGGTGTCCTTGTAGTCTTAGAAAGAGTTTAAAAGGGAGTCGGGCGGGAGCACAGCAGGTTAAGCACGGGTGGCACAAAGTGCAAGGACCAGCATTAACGATCCTGGTTTAAGACCCCGGCTCTGCACCTGTAGGGAAGTCGCTTCACAAGTGGTGAAGCAGGTATTCAGGTGTCTATCTTTTTTTAATATTTATTTATTTATTTATTTATTTATTTATCCCCTTTTGTTGCCCTTGTTGTTTTATCATTGTAGTCATTATTGTTGTTGTTGGATAAGACAGAGAGAAATGGAGAGAGGAGACGAAGACAGAGCGGGAGAGAAAGACACCTACAGACCTGCTTCACCACTTGTGACACGACTCCCTTGCAGGTGGGGAGCTGGGGGCTTGAACCAGGATCCTTACGCTGGTCCTTGCATTTTGTGCCACCTGTACTTAATCCGCTGCACTACCACCTGACTCCCGCAGATATCTACCTTTCTCTCCCTCTCTGTCTTCCCCTCCTCTCTCCATTTCTCTGTCCTATCTGACAACGACGACAACAATAATAACTACAACAATAAAACAACAAGGGCAACAAAAGGGAATAAGTATTTTTAAAAGTTTAAAATAGCAATAGTTGTTTATTATTATTATTATTACCAAGTTATTTGGGAGTTTGTTTTTCTATGAAAATCCAGTGGTTAGGATCTACTGTGATATATTTGACTTCACTATGCATTGTGCCCTTCAGGGGCATCTACTAGTCACTATATCGTAGATACTGGGAGGGCCAAATGGTTTTGATCTATGTGGCCTAAAGTTGTAGATAACATATATTTTTTAAAAACTATATATACACATATATTTTTAGAAATTCTTGAACAATTTAAACCCAGTGTCAGAGTTTGAGTATCTTACAAATCTAAGACATTAAACACTTAAGCTAAAAAAAAAACATTTATACTTAGAGCTATGGTCTAGAAAGTTAGAGAACTTACAGTAGTAGATCTATCTCACCCACACTCCGAGGCTTCAGTGCTTCTATGGATGTCTTAGCTGTAGTTGGTGAGGTGTATTAAGATCATAATTGTAGATATTTTTTATTTGGGGGGAGAGTCTGGACTGTCCACCATTACTCCATGGTCACGCCTCCCAGATGTCCCTTTTCACACTTTCTTCCAGCTGTTAGCCTGTTCAGACCCTCTTTTGGGTATCCACCCTCTCTTTTGAATGACATTATGCCCACACAAATCCATACCACAGTTAGCTTTCATAGTGCCTAGTTCCTAGAACATCTTCACAAAATATACGTTTGAATGTCCATTTGTCCATTTGTTACTTTTAATTGAAAAGCAGATCATGAAAATGTGCTGATAATGAATGCATAGCATAAAATATCTAGTTCAATAATATTATCAACAGTTCAAAAGTTGCCTTCATGTTCTTGAACTTGTCACTCACCCTACTAAGAATCAACATTGCCATTCTCCCTTCCTCCTCTACCTTTAATTTCCAGTTGATTAACATAGTCTGATAAGATAATTTGTTTGAGGGTATTTTAAAAGTCTTATCTGAAGCTTCTACTTTAAAGACCCAGATAAAAAGATTTTCTCATCTCTTGAATCTTTTAAAATATGTTCAAAAGATAGAAATAACCTATATTGTGTATTATTTTTATTGTTGCTATTATTATTACTTTGTAAAAACACCATATTAAAACAGCATTTCAGTCTCTGACCGTGTTAAATGGAAAAAACAGGAAATAAGTTCATATCAAAGAGGTAATTAAAATCCTATGAAGAGCTGACATGACACAACTTAGGTATATTCAGTCAAGATTTCTGTTACTTCAGAAAGATATCAATATATTTTAGCCAAGCCACCTATCCTATCTAAAGATGAGCATGCATCTTGCTTTCAGTCATTCAATAGCGATAGGGATTACTTCCCTCTTAATCAGATTTCATACTGGCAAAAAGGTGAATGTCTATAGATAGCTGTCTCCACACCCACACCTTCTCTCTTTTTTATTTATTTATTTATTTTATTTTGTTGCCCTTGTTTTCTATTGTTGTAGTTATTATTGTTGTTATTGATGTCATCATTGTTGGATAGGACAGAGAGAAATGGAGAGAGGAGGGGAAGACAGAGAGGGGGAGAGAATTATAGACACCTGCAGACCTGCTTCACTGCTTGTGAAGCGACTCCCCTGCAGGTGGGGAGCGGGTGTGGGGGGGGCGGCTCGAACCAGGATCCTTACTCCGGTCCTGGCGCACTTAACCCACTGCGCGACTGCCAGACTCCCCCCAACACCTTCTCTTAAAGTCTGAGTTTGGGTAGTAAAAAATAGTGGCATTTAAACATATGTATATATATATATATGCATATATGCATATATATATATATAGAGAGAGAGAGAGAGAGAGAGAAGGAGAAAATGAATTTCTGAAATTACCTTTGAGAAAATTTTATTTGACTATCAGTGCTTCAAGCTTCTGAGAAGTTTTATTCCAGGAAGAGTTAATTAAATGCAATGCATCCTGAGGCTCAAGAGCTGAAAGCTTAATGAGATCCAATGTTTCATGTGAAACTACTTAAGTTGAAACTGTGGCAGAATTATCTCAAAACTCCTGATGAAGCTTCAAACTTGATATGTTCTTCATTTCATTTTTTTTGTCTGACACAGCACAGTCAACTGCAGTGTATATTTCTACATTTATGAATACCATAATCTCCTTAGTTCACTTTGGGAAGGCAATTGGAGATGAATTTTATTTTGATGCTGTTTTAGATGCTGTTGTGTCTAATAATGATAATGATAGTATATGGAATCTGGCACTATGAAAATGCAAAAGCTGCTTGGGAAAGAGAAACCCCAAATTTCATAAGAAAATGCTCATTATCCTTCACCAGCAGCAGATAAAGTTGAAATTTATTTCTTCTGATGGCTTGCAGCCCAAAACTCTCAACCATTTCCAAGGCACACAGATTATAGCACTTTGGAAATCTCCCAATATGGAAGGGCACAGGAATAATTTTGCTTTCTGGTTAGAAAGCCAGAGTTCTGTATGTGTCTTGAGCTTTACAGTTGTGTTGAATTCCCTGAATTCTACTGTAGTTTCTGCAGGCATCATTAGTAAAAGGCAAGGGAAGGTGAGCAGAAGCTGTAGAAGAAAGAGTGGCAATGATGATGGATCTGGCAAGGAGTCGGGAATGTGCAGCTTGTAGAGCTTTGCATCATTCACACACCCCATCCACAGGCCCCCTTGCCAGAGAATAACATATCACCTTTTTCTCCTTGACTGTGGTGGGGACAGGATGAAAAAACAAGGGTACTAGAGCTGGGGAAAGAGCATTAAGGTTATACAAAAGACTGAGAAGGTCCCAGGTTCAATCATCAACGCTACCATAAGTCAGAGCTGAGCAGTGCTCTGGTCTTTTTTGTCTCTGTCTCTCTCTGTCTCTCTCTCTCTCAAAACATATAAAATATTTTTAATGAGGATACTGAAAGTCAGAAGCATGCACCTAGCAATGGCTCACATGCTCCTGATACAGTGTTGGAGCAGTCATCATGTTCATTACTAATACCTGGGTTTCTGATGGTTTTCAGTCTCCTGGTCTACAAGTCCAATTTATTTAACAACTAAATGTACCTCATAGAAGCAATGTGTCCTTATTATCTAACATGTTCCATTTTGCTGTAATTTCCCTTTTGGTCTCTGCCAGTGACAATCAGCTAAGAGTGAGAAAACTAGAACTATCATATCTAGATTTATGCAAATAAATATACACTGCACAGATTAGATATATAGACTGTCATGGATAGATCACAACTTTGATTCCTCCTGTCTGAAAATTAGGATAACAGAACACGCTTTGTTACGTTTTCATAGCAGTGATACTCTTCATTCTTAATTTTTAAATTGCAAATAAGCTATAAATCATTAACCATAACATTGGCTTAATGAAAAGATCATATCTTATAAAATCAGATCATTTAAGAATCTATAAATAAGCTGAGTGGTATGTAAATTACTTAATGGAAAGAGAAATAGCTTTTCAATTGATTTAAAAAAATGTTTCCTCTGTTACTTTTAGCCTATTCATAGACCCATATCTGAATTAAACGTTGAGCTGCACACCATTTGTGCCAGGAACAGACAGAACATTCCAGCACTTCTCAAATTTTAATGTGCTTATTAATCACCTAGAGATTTTTTTTTGGTACCAGGATTATCTCTGGGGCTCAATACCTGCACAACATCATTGCCAGCAGACATTCCCCTCCTCTATTATTCCTGATAGAGACAGAGAAACAAAGAGAGAGAGAGAGAGAGAGAGAGAGAGAGAGAGAGGGAGAGAGGAGGGGAGGGGGGAGAAGGAGAGGGAGAGAGAGAGAGAGAGGAGAGAGAGAGAGAGAGCACATGAAGCTTCCCTGCACATGGGGACTGTGGGCATGAACCCAGGTCCTCTTACATGAACTCTACTGTCTACATCACAGCCTGGATCCTCAGCTAGAGATCTTGTCAAAATGTGGAGTCTGATTAGTAGGTCCAGGACAAAGTGTGAGATTTTGCCTTTCTAAGTAGTCTAGGTAATGCTGCTGGTCATTGGACCAGGGGCTTTCAAACATAGAAGCTCTGTGAAGAGATTTCATTCAGAACCGAAATTTTCTCAGTATTTTGGCACACATACAGAGGTGTGTGTGTGTGTGTGTGTTTTGTGATTCTCTGATTATCTTTGTAAAATGAAAGCAAAATAAGTACATTTTAAATATCTGATGGAGGTTTTATCCCTTAGTTCACCTTTTCCTTCCACTTCTTCTACCCATTCAAACAGTAATGGACATTGTTCTCTCTGGAGCATAAGATGAAAGAGGCAAAAAAAAAGTGGTTTCTTTCTAATTAGAGTGTTTCAGATACCTAAAGCCAGTTCTCTGCCACCCTATCACCTCATCACTCCAGTTCCTCAGTCCCTGAAGTCAGTTGTTAGCTTACTATTGTTACAGCATTTTCTCTGTTGCACTTGTTAGTAGAGAAAGGAGGATTGGAAACATTTCTTGTACTTGCTATCTTTTTTACTAGATTAAAAAGTGGGCTATTTCAATATAATGAGTATATTTCCCTGTATAAATGAAGACTTCAACTTGTTTATTTTGCAAAGAAAATATGCCTATGTTAAAAGTATAAAACAAAGATTCCCATTATGATATAGGCTATAGTAAGAACTTTCCTTAGTAAATATAACAGTTTCTCAGTTTCAGCACTATTAACATTTGGAACTGAATAAATGTCAGTAGTTTGTAGGACATTTTTATTAGTAATTTAATTATTAACAAGATCATAAGATAATAGGGGTATAATTCCATACAATTCCCACCACCAGGGTTCTGTGCCCCATCCCCTCCATTGGAAACTTACCTATTCTTTATTCCTCTGGGAGTATGGACCAAAATTCTTCATGGGATGCAGAAGGTGGAAGGTCTGGCTTCTGTAACTGCTTCTCTGCTAGACATGGATGTTGGCAGGATGCTCAATACCCCCAACTGTTTCTATCTTTCCATAGTGGTGTAGGCTCTGAGAGGTGAGACTTTGGGACACATTGGTGAGGTCATCTGCCCAGATAAGTCAGGATGGAATCATGATAGCATCTACAACTTGGTGGCTGAAAGGCAGTAGAATATAAAGCAGGGCAAATTGTTTAATAAACAGGAACCGAAAGGTAGGAATAGGGAAACTTAAATTAGGGGTCTTTGAGTGAGAAGAAGCTAGGAAGTCTATTTTTTGTCACAGATATTTTTAATTGATCTATAAAATTAAAAATATCAGCAAAACCATAGGATAAGAGGGGTAAAATTCCACACATTTTCCACTGCCAGAGTTCCATATCCCATCCCCTCTACTGGAAGCTTTCCTATTCTTTATTTCTCTGGGAGTATGGACCCAGGTGAAGAAAGTGGAAAGTCTGGCTTCTGTAATTGTTTCTCCGCATTTGTTCCTCCGCAATGCTCCGCAACATGAGTATTGGTGGGTCGAGCCATACTCCCAGCCTCTTTCTATCTTTCCCTAGTGGTGCAGGGCTCAGGAGAGATGGGGTTCCAGGGTACATTGGTGAGGTAGTCTACCCAGGGGAGTTAGGTTGGCATCATGGTAGCATTTGCAACTTGGAGTCTGAAAAAGCATTAAGATAGAAGAACAAATTGTTTAATAATCTGGAACCTAAATGCAAGAATATAGCAGATGAGATTAGGAAATCTATTTTAAGTATGTTCCAAGGGTCCCATGACTTTAGTAGGTTTTTCTTGAGCCTGATAGCAAACATACAGGTGGACTATGAATATTGTCTGGGAAGATGGTGTCAGAGTTAAGAACAGAACAAAAAAGCTGGATTAGAGCAGAGACTAGCTCCCAAACATGAGTACGTATATAAATATCATTAGCTGTTAAATATCATTAACTGTTTACTCTATCGTTCTGACCTAGAGCCCACATATATTCATATGTACCTTGGGAGCCTGTAGAACTTCTGAGTCCCTGTCAGTCTGAGCTTGCAGTCCATGGGGTAGGACATTTATTGTATTGTAAGATATTTATCAGCATCCCTGACCTCTATGCATTTGATACTAGTGACATTCATTCTAGCCTACACATACATTCATCAAAACCATCTGATTTTTGCTAAATATCTTTGAAGGGAAGACACATTCTCATTGAAAATAGTTGGTACACAATAATAATAAGACACAATTACAGGGAGCATATGCCCCTGACAGGATTAGAAGTAATTACATATATTTACACATTAAAAGCTCATTACAACTCTGTGATAGAGATGATATTGATTTCCCTATTATATAGACAAGATAGCTGTAATACAGAGAAGTAACTTGTCCAAAAAGTTACTAGATAGAAGACCTATGATTTTCATCTAAGCATTCAAATTTCTAAATCTGTGCTCTTAAGCAATACAGTTTGTGCTAAATATTTTGTTAACTGAAAAAAGAGTACAATTTAAATAGTATTTATTTTAATGTGTATAAACCAGCAATGCTTGATACTATAGAGTATAGTTAAACATTAACCTAATTTCCTGACACCAAACCATTTACATTAGGAGAATTTGTAAAAGAATAGGTATTAAATATAGAAGGTCCTGATCTTATGGTTACCTTCTTGGCAATTCTCTAAGCTTCTCTCTGACACCAGTATTTCCCCAGACATCACTACTACCCAGATAATAATGCACTTTGACTTGACTACAACCAGTGTATGATCTGGTCACTGATTGTTATTTGGCCCTTCCATTTACTTTTGGGTCCACTATCCTACCCCATTGTATGAGACCAATTAGGTGCTCCAAAGTTCTCTAGGTATCATGTCTCTGAGCTGATCTTGCAGTGCTAGCTCCTGAAGCTTAGCCTGGTGAGCACAGTGCTCTGACCTACCAGGGAGGTACTTCTTTCATGACCTTTTACCAGATTAGTGGTTCAGATGATTTAGAGTGATACTCACTCCTATTATGTGTAGAACAGGTAGCTCTGAGATACCAGTTGTTCATCATCACAAACTCCTGGGAAATTCTGTTTCCAGTCTACAGCACCCAAAAGTGGCAAAGGTGGTGATAGACACTCATTACCCTATGTGTCCTACTACCCTTCTGTCACTCAAAACCATCCCTGAAATCTCGAAACATATTGGTGGTACAAAATGGAATCTGGTTCCTGTGTTCTCAAGAGCTTTTTGAGACCATTGCCAGCAATTCATGTCCTTTCTTGTTTCTGATGTGCTAGCACTGTGCTCTCCTAATCTTAAATCTTTTGGGAGGAGAGACAGACATTCCCTGTACAAATGGGGCTTCTATTCTCACATAGCCCTGCCTTTCTCACCTACCCTCCATTCTTCTAGTTGTTACCCTTGGGCATACAGTAGAAGCAAGGTCAATGTTGAAAGAGGAAAAATTTCAAAAAATGATATGGTTGGGTGATGTTCTGTTCTTTTTTTAAAAAAATACTCATTTATTATTTTTATGTGATAGAACAGAGAGAAATTGAGGAAGGAGTGGGAGATATAGAGGAAGAAAAAGACACCTGTAGCACTGTTCCACCAGTAGTGAAGCTTCCCCCTGCAATCAGGGAATGTGCTATTCTATCTTTGTGCTACAAACTTCTGGGTGGTAAAATTAACATAACCAGAAAATGGCTTGTTGACTTTATCCTTCACATTCTGAGTAAGACTTAATTGTGATCATCATCACCAAATCCAGTAACGACATCTGAAAGAGTCATATACAACAGGATGGTTGATGCAACATCAGAATGTAATTATGGCATCAGAATTATGTGAATGATATTAGGGAACTTTGAAGACAAGTTCTGTATTGCTTCAAGATTCCTAGCTTGCTGAGAGGGTTTGTTGTTGTTGTTTTATGAGTACCTGTTGAAAGGTTCATTTTTCCTTACTCCCTTTATTTTTGTTTCGTTTGTTTGTTTCTTATTGCCACCAGGGCTATTCCTGAGGCTCAGTGTCTGCAGGAGGAATCCACCATTCCTGCCAGCCATTTTTTCCTTATTTTATTTATATTTTATTTTTATCTGATATGAAAGAGAGAAATTGAGAGAATGGAAGATAGAGAGAGCAAGAGAAAGAGAGACACCTGCAACAGTGCTTCTTCACCCCTTGTGAAGCTTCACCCTGCAGGTAGGGACCAGGAATGTGAACCAAGATCCTTAAGAATGGTAATATGTATGCTCAAGTGGATGTGTCACCACTCAGCCTCTGAAAAGTTCTTTTAAATTATAATATCCTCAGCTTCATACTACTAAAGAAAAAAATCCTATCTTAACTTAGCAAAAATTGTATGAACACTTGGTTAGTACACCTTTACCGTGCACGTGATTCAGGTCTGAGCCCAACCCCACTGCACTGAAGGAAGCTTTGATGCTGTGGTTTCTTTCACTCTCTCTGCCTCCCTGCCCCTATCTAAAAACAAAAACAAAAACAAGTAAATATTAGATAAGAGACTTGACGTGGTGATCATTTTAAATATTTTGAATGTTTCTCACCATGAGCATTAGCAAATGGAGCAATTTATAGTGCTCATTAATCACAAACCCCAAAATTTAGACCTTTAGGAGTTTCATATGTCAGAGGATAATCTCATCTTCTTTCTTTTATTAAAAGAAGCAAAAACCATAGCTGGTTTTACAGTCACAAAAATATAAAATTGAGTCCCAAATTCCAAATATGTTTTCTTCTGTCTTAAACTTTATGAAAACAAGCCAGCATTATTAAATTCATCTTTGTCAACAAGCATAAGTAGTGTGAATTGGGAGCTCTAAGTAGATGATATTGAACTGCAGTATAATGTAACACCAAAAGTAAAATAGTGACATTTACTTAGCCTAGATGAAAAACACTATGCAGTGATATTACCCATGTTCTAAGTGAGATATTAGCTTATGGTGAGCTTCCTCCTGTTAATAAAACTTGATCCAACAAAATATTAAAATCAGAGACTTCAAGGATGAATTTAATTCTGCACTTCACAATGTGAAGTATAAGACCTGACACTTCTTTCGCCTGTAGAAGTTAAAGTATCTGTTTTTAAATCCACATCAAAAACTAATGAAACATGAAATAAAATAATTGATAAATAGTTTTTCCTATTTTCAATTTGCATTTACTCGTGTATATTGGTAATATATATTCACCGTTAGTAAATCTGTGTTTATTACATTATCTCTTTACACTGTATTTCAGTAAAACAAAGAAAGCCTGATTATATTTCTAGAGATTGATTTTCCATGCATCTGGTCTGCTTCACTAATTTATCCACTTGGTATGTAAACACACTTGAATTCATGACTCATGCAGCATCCAGTAAATGATGGTTGAACTGATTGCATCACAAGCATTCCTGACGTTTGCTCACTGAATTTTCATTTCATTCCTATGTTGTGTTAATCTATAAATAGAGCAATAGCAAAAAATTGGGCACAAAACAAGCATTTGAAAAAGACTCATACAATAGCATTACAAATGTTAGTAGAGATTATGTTATAATATCCGATCCAGGCATCTGCCAATCACAACCTAACCAACGCAACAATTGCCACCTCAACATGCTTCACTTCAGACTGTGTCCAGAGACTTCACGAGTGGAATGACAACGCTTCAGCTTCATTACTCGGGTGAGACCTTTCCTTTTATAGTACACTCTAATTTCATCTCAGGTGGTTCACTTTCTAACAAAGTCCCATAACCTAGATATACACCAGTTTCTGTGAGAGAGAGCTTATGTTCACACGTATCCATAAACTACTGCAAAATATATACCTGAAAGCAGAAGTACACTAGAGTTTGCAGTGAGTAACCCCCTAACACTTCCTCTCCACTATTCCAAGCTTTGGGTCCATGATTGCTCAACAATTTGTTTGGCTTCGTATGTTAACTCTCTTTTCAATCTCAATCACCAGGTTCCAGATGCCACCAGGATGCTGGCCAGGCTTCCTTGGATTGAAGACCCCACCAATGCGTCCTGGAGCTCAGCTTCCCCAGAGACACACCCTACTAGGGAAAGAGAGAGGCAGACTGGGAGTATGGACCTACCAGTCAACGCCCATGTTCAGCGGGGAAGCAATTACAGAAGCCAGACCTTCTACCTTCTGCAACCCTCAATGACCCTGGGTCCATGCTCCCAGAGGGATAGAGAATGGGAAAGCTATCAGGAGAGGGGGTGGGTTATGGAGATTGGGTGGTGGGAATTGTGTGGAGTTGTACCCCTCCTACGCTATGGTTTTGTTAATTAATCCTTTCTTAAATAAAAAAATATATATATCCGATCCAAAAATAACACTCAGAACAGTCAGAATGCTGATTCTCAAAAAACTAATAAAATATTTTCAATTGACAGTTGACTTACATAAAATAAGTAATGAATACCCCAAACTCTATTGAGAGCCCCCAGTACTTCTCAACCATTTTATGTAAAAAATTATAAGTCTGCTACAATCGTGGCTTAATCTATAATAGCACATATAGATTCATTTCCATGAGACCAGGCATTGATGCACCTGGTTAAGAGCACACATTACAGTGTGCGAGGACCCAGGTTCAAGCCCTTGGTCCCCACCTGCAGGGGGAAAACTTCACGAGTGGTGAAGCAGGGCTGCAGGTGTCTCTCTGTCGCTCTGTCTCCTTCCCTACCTCCCCCCTCCTCTTGATTTCTCTCTGTCTCTATCCAATAATAAAAATAAAAATGGATTCATTTCCATCATTATCCATCCTCCTGTGATTAAAATACACAAATAGCAGTTTTGAAGTTCCAGAAAATAATTCTGTTGCCAAGTTCATTTTTCTACATCTTAATGAAATACTTATATATTTCTATGGCGCAAATATTTACTTCACTTTAGAGAATCTTATTGTTATCTTACTTCATTTTATTAATGTTCTCCTTATGTTCTCTCCCTTAATTACATTTCTGGAATGAGCTGAGATATAAGTATATACATGGTTTTGTAGGATTCTGCAGGTAAGAGAACGCATAGGATATAAAGGGATCCTAGGCAACTTAACTACAACTAACATGGTTTTATGTTACCAATTTCTGAATATTTTATTTTTGTATATATATTTCTGGTGGAATTTTTAAAATAATGTTTAGGTTTTTACTGTGGCAGATAGGAAATATGAAGCTGTTATCTAGCTGAAGCTTAGTTAAGAAATACAACCAAAATCAGACAAGATCACAAACTAAAAAATAAATCTAAGACTGAGAAGTGGACTCTGTCACTTAAATCTATTATTTGTCCAAATGTTTACTGGATGTACCAAAAGTCTCTCAAAATCAAATGCCCACCAGTTGATAATGAACCACCTCTGGTAAATAGAACTTCCCTGGATACAAGGGACTAGAAATGCATTTTTCTCCTCAGAGTCAAATGAACTAGGATTATAAGTGAGAATGAAACAGAACCTTTCATCAAACAAGTATGATGGAGGAACTCTGTTTCAGTTCAAGATGTTAGAGAAACAAGTGAACACCTCAACCCAAGATCTTATCCTCAGAGCATCGATATGCTGGTGAATGAGACACTAATAGACATTTATTATGGAGTTTGGTTTGTCTGTAAATAAAATAAGAGGGTAAGGAGTAAAGTCATTCAGGGGAGGATTCTGTTTAGGGAATACTGGTCAGAGAAAGCTCTGAAAGAAATGAATAACTTTTCTTAATCTGAAGGAAAATCGTTTAATTAACAGAGAACAGTAAGAGCAAATGCTCTGCCAAACAAGTGAGCTTGGAGTTTTCCAGTCTGGCTGAAGCAGAGTAAACTAGGAAGAAGAGGAGTTGGAAGTGAGGGCAGAATCACCATAGGTGCTAAGTCAGGGAGGGCCGAGGCAATTTTTTTAATGGTCACAAATTTTCTGACATCCCTCTCATGGACAAGTGCAGTCTAAGTTTCCTTCCCTTGAATCTAGTGTTCTTTGACTGTTTCAACTAGTAAAGTACTATAAAAGTGATAATAGATGCCTTCCAAAATGGGGTTATAGTTTGACTATGCATTTTCCATTTGGCCCCTTGGGTGCTTATATTAACTATCTTGGGACAATCATTCAAGAAAGATTATCAAGAGTTCCAGTCAAATCCAACCTTGCAGTCACATCCAGATTGTCTTCGACCCTTCAGATCAGCCTATCCACCAGCTGAGTCCCCCAAGTGAAATCACTTGATTCCAGAATGAGGAAAAAATTGCCAATAAGCCAACACCTGCCCTAGTTTCTAAACTCATGAAATGGTTACTGCTTTTTTATTTTTATTTATAAAATGGAAATATTGACAAGACTATAGGATAAAAGGGGTACATGTCCACACAATGCCCACCCCCAGAGCTCCATATCCAGTCCCCTCCCTTGATAGCTTTCCTATTCTTCATCCCTCTGGGGGTATGGACCCAGGATCATTATGGGGTACAGAAGGTGGAAGGTCTGGCTTCTGTAATTGCTTCTCCACTGAACATGGGCATTGGCAGGTTAATCCATTCTCCCAGTCTCTCTCTCTCTTTCCCTAATGGGGCAGGGATCTGGGAAGTCAGGGCTCCTAGACACATGGTGAGTTGTTTGCCCAGGGAAGTCAGGTTGGCATCATGGTACCATCTGGAACCTGGTGGCTGAAAAAGACTTAAGATATAAAGCAAAACAAATTGTTGGCTAATCATGAACCTAAAGGCAAGAGTATTGCAGATGAAGATTTGGGGGTCTTCATTTTGGAAAAAGCTAGTACTTACTGTTTTAAGCCACTAAATTTTTGAAGTGACTGTATAGCAATTTTAACAGAAACCAGGGCCTTTGGGCTATAGTGATGATTTATTTTCTATTCTGATTGTGATAGCAAGTCAATATGAGATTTTGAGAAAAAAATAATTTGGTCTCATTAAAGTTTTAAAAGAGTATTTTGATTGCTGTATAAAGAATCAACTACACACATCTTTTGTATTGACTCTGGTGGGGGTGTCTCTTGTATCTAACTCTTTAATATCTCCTATATTGTTTTACATTTAAAAGAGAACCAGCTATAGGATTTTTTTTATTTTTTAAAGTATTTTATTCATCTATTTGTTGGACAGAGACAGAGATAAATCCAGAAGGAAGGGGAAAGACATCTGCAGCACTGCTTCACCACTTGTGAAGTTTTACCCCTGCAGGTGGGGGCCAGGGGTTTGAACCCTGGTCCTTGAACATTGTAAAATGTGCTCCACCAGGTGCATCACCACCTGGCTCCTCAGCTATATAGGATTTTAAGAATAAATGCAAGAACATCATTATAAAGTTCCTGCAGAATACAACAAAAGAGGGTTGAGACTTGAATTAGTTGAACATCGCAAGTAGAGTGGTCGAGTTTAGATTATATTTGGGAAGTAGATACCATAGTATCTGCAAATGAAGTATGTGTGGAATGTGAGATAAATAAGTAAGTAAAGAATCTCATCTTAGCTTTAGACTTAAGTAATTGGGGGAATTTTGGTAGTCTTCTTTTAATAAGAAAGACTAGTAAAGGAGCAGATTTGGGCAAAAAGAGGGTTGTGAATTAATTGTAGTCACATTAAGAGTTTCAATCCAAATTAAAAGTGTAGAATTCACATATGAATCTGGAGTTCTAAGGGAGAAAATATGTAATAGCTTAGATGAATCTGGAATTTAAGTGAAGAGATCTGCAGTGGGCATATAACTCAGGAAATATCAGTATATCATTGCTTTTTAAAATAATGCTGGATAATAATTTCAAAAGAATCATTACCAAGGGAGGTCATCTAGATACAGACAAGTGTGACCAAAGAATGTGCTGAAACACATTGTAATATTTTTTTTTATTTAAGAAAGGATTAATTAACAAAACCATAGCGTAGGAGGGGTACAACTCCACACAATTCCCACCACCCAATCTCCATATCCCAGCCCCTCCCCTGATAGCTTTCCCATTCTCTATCCCTCTGGGAGCATGGTCCCAGGGTCATTGTGGGTTGCAGAAGGTAGAAGGTCTGGCTTCTGTAATTGCTTCCCCGCTGAACATGGGCATTGACTGGTCGGTCGTTCCTTACTCCCAGTCTGCCTCTCTCTTTCCCTAGTAGGGTGTGTCTCTGGGGAAGCTGAGCTCCAGGACACATTGGTGGGGTCTTCAATCCAAGGAAGCCTGGCCAGCATCCTGATGGCATCTGGAACCTGTTGACTGAAAAGAGAGTTAACATACGAAGCCAGACAAATTGTTGAGCAATCATGGACCCAAAGCTTGGAATAGTGGAGAGGAAGTGTTAGGGAGGTACTCACTGCAAACTCTAGTGTACTTCTGCTTTCAGGTATACATTTTGCTGTAGTTTATGGATACGTGTGAACATACGCTCTCTCTTACAGAAACTGGTGTATATCTAGGTTTTGGGACTTTGTTAGAAAGTGAACCACCTGAGATGAAATTAGAGTATACTATGAAAGGAAAGGTCTCACCCGAGTAATGAAGCTGAAGGGTTGTCATTCCACTCGTGAAGTCTCTGGACACAGTCTGAAGTGAAGCATGTTGAGGTGGCAATCGTTGTGTTGATTAGGTTGTGATCGGCAGATGCAATATTATTTGATATGGATTGGGAGAGGCATACGGGAAAGTGGGCCCTATCCAAGGGTTCCAGGACTGGGGGAAGTAGGGGCTCTATAGTGGAGATGTGAGGTTCCTGCTGTCTTAGGGTTCAAAAAGACAATCGATAGTTAATGTTATCATCACATTATTTGGTAATTGGGTTAACTCTGAAAAGTCCTTTTATTATGGTTTGCTGTACAGTACCCAATATCTTGTATATAGCTGTGCTATTGGATGCTTCTGATCTACTTGGTCTAGGCTTTTGAGAGAGTCCGCATATCAAATACACAGCCTATCTATTAAAAAGATTCAGTTTGTGTTTTGAAAAACTTTGAGACATACAATTGATTTTCCCCCTCTCATATTAATTAACTAGTGATTTATATGTCTACATTTTGCTAGGAGTGTACATAAACACCATTCCCACCACCAGAAGACTGTGACCCATCCCTCCTACCCACTCCCACCCCCCAACATTGTAATATTTTTTAAAAATCAAGAAGATACTAGGGAAAAAATGGATATCTACATCTAAAGAATGAAGTAAGACACATACCTTATAGAATTTACAAAAATCAACTCAAAATGAATCAAAGACCTAACCTTAAGAGATAGAACTCTTAGAAGAAGGTATTGGTTTTGGCAGTGGTTTCATGACTACAATATCAAAAGAACAAACAACAAAAGAGAAAACAGATAAATTAAACTTCACTTAAAAAAAAACTTTGTTCATGAAAGGACACTATAAAAACACTGAAAAGAAGAAAGAAGGGAAAATATTTGCATTTAATTACAGATTGATATTCACACAAAATAAAAATGCCTACAACTCAACAACCAAAACCAAATGACCCAATTTAAAAGTGTGTAAAAGATTCAAGTAGACATTTTTCCAAAGAGGACATGCAAATAGCCTAAATGCCTGTGGAAGTTTGTTCAACATCACCTATCATTAGCAAAGTGCAAGCCAAAACTTTAGAGATACCATTTTGTATCTACTAGGATGACTATAAAAAGGGAAATAGGCGCAACGGGCTAAGCGCACATGGCGCAAAGCGCAAGGACGGGCATAAAGATCCTGGTTCGAGACCCTGGCTCCCCACCTGCAGGGGGTTCACTTCACAAGCGGTGAAGCAGGTCTGCAGGTGTCTGCCTTTCTCTCCCCCTCTCTGTCTTCCCCTCCTCTCCCCATTTCTCTCTGTCCTATCCAACAACGACGACAACATAACAACTGCAACAATAAAACAACAGGGGCAACAAAAGGGAATAAATAAATAAAGTTTAAAAAAAAGGGAAATAGGTGTACGCATAGACATGGACGGGGACAAACTTAAACCCTTATGTTTTTCTGGTGAGGATGGACTATATAACATGATATATCCACTGTGGAAAGCCAATTGACAGTTCCTCAGAAAAAGCATTATTATATTATTCATCAGTTCAGTTAATTTTCTCAAATGAAGTAGAAGCAGAGATTCAGATACTTGCTAACTAACAGCCTAATGGCATCAATAATAATAGTCCAAAAGTGGAAACAATTCAAATGCACAAAGTCCATTAACATATTAATTATAAACCAACGCTCATAGATCACATCATATCATATTGTTTATGTTTAATGAGTACGGAATTTCCATTTGAGATTATGAAAACATTCTGGAAATGGATAGTGATGATGATTGTGCAACATTGGAACAGTCTCTACCATTGTTGATCCACATTGAGGGCAAGGTTCTATAGGGGCCCACAAAGGAGTCGGGTTCATTATGTTGTTCCTGATGGAGATGAAGAAGAATCTGTTAGAGGTCTAGGCCCATCATGTCTGTGTGGGAATCCCACGACTCCCTGACTAGGGCCCCAGGTGATGGGATGCCCTGGTAGTGACCAAAAGAGCCATCATTAAAGTATGCTGGTCTCTTGCCCTTATCCAGCTTTTGTAGCCCTTACTTTGTCTGACAAGTTTACCCTTAGAGTGATTGAGGGAAGTGAAATAGGAAGTAGATGAGGAGGGTATCTAGGTCTCTGTAGGAACTGTTTGATTAAGTACTTTGTGGTGTCTTTTTTAGGTCTTTCTACTTGACTGAGTCACTGCAAACTATTGTGCACTTTTACTCTAAGGCATATGTTTTTCTCTATCTATGGACACCTGTGCACATATGCTCTGTCTCATGGGCCCTGGTTTGTATCTACATTCTATGGCTTTGTTAGAAAGTGCACCACCTAAAACAAAATTAAGGAATCCTGTGAGCTAGGAAAGGTCTTACCAGAGTAAGAGCTGAAAGGTTGGCATCCCACACCCGGAGTCTCTGGACACAATCCAAAGTGAAACATGTCGAGGTGGTACTGGTTGTACTGATTTAGGTGAGATCAGCAGATTCAGTATCAAATGGTATGGGTCTGGAGAAGCATGAAGGAAAACGAGCCACACCCCAGAGGTTCCAGGACTGGGAGAAATATGGGTTTTATAGAGAATGGGGAAGGTTCCTGCTGTCTTAGAGTTTAAGAAAGCAGTAGCTAGTTATTGTTCTAACCAAGGTATTTGGGAATTTGGTTTACTTTGAAAACCCCATGGTTAGGATTTCTGTATCATACAAGACCTCACCATGGTTTATGTCATTTAATGCTATTTACAAATAGCTGTATCATATACTGACAAGACCAGTTGCTTCTGGTCTCTCTGGTCTAAAACTATAGGTTATTTAATATTTCAAAGAAAAAGTCATTATTAGAAATGTATTAACAATTTAAGCCCACTGTTAAAATTCAATCAGGTTACCAATTTGAAACCTTAAGTGCTTAGATTGAAGGAATATATACTCAAGAACTGGGGTCTATGAATCAAAAAATTCAAGACATTCAATCTCTTTTTCCCCTCTCATATTGACTAAATAGTGATTTATATGACTATCTGTTAATAGGAGTGTGCATTAACACCATTCCCATCACCAAAGGTCTGTGTCCCTACCCCACCCACCTATAGTGAAGCTGAAAATATACCCTCACCCTCACCCCAGAGTTTAACATAATTCCTTCTATCTCTATCTAGGATGGGGTGGAGAAGGTGGGTTCATTATTCTTAATGGCTGAATAGTATTCCTTTGTGTATATATACCACAACTTTCTCAGCCATTCATCTGTTGTTGGGCATCTGGGTTGTTTCCAGGTTTTGACAAGTTGTGCTGCTATTAACATAGTTGTACAACATTGTGAATATATTTAATGCCAGTGAGTTGTACACACAAAAATAATTAAAATAGTCAATATTACATTGTATATATTTTACCATGATTTTTACAAGCCACTAAATGGAAGAGAACAAAAAAGAAATGATACTAAGAGAGAGCTTCCAGGAAGATAAGACAAAATCCAGAAAGTGTGTGGCACCCTTTCACTAACTGAGGTGATAGAAAGATCAGTTTCCATCATTGCTGAAATGGAGTGAAACGAAGACTACAGTTGCATTGGTTTATTTTTTTCTTTTCTTACTGTTGGACTTGATTCTTCAAATATGTGTACAAAGAGAACATGGTGGACTACTGTAGCAAAGTTTTCTCCTATGTATTTGGTGGTTTAAGCTGGAGTTAACTTTTGTGCATGGTGATATGTGATAGTCCTATTGTTTCATTCTTCTGCGCATTTCAAACAAATTTTTTCCAGTACCATTTGTTGAAAAGATTCTCCTTTGGCTATTTAATGTTCTGAGCACCTTTGTCAAAAATTAGATGTCCATCCTAACTTCCCTGGGTGGATGACCTCACCAATGTGTCCCGAAATCTCACCTCTTCAGAGCCCTACACCACTAGGGAAATATAGAAACAGACTGGTAGTATGGGTCATCCTGCCAACAGTATGTCCATTGGAGAAGAGATTACAGAAGCCAAACCTTCCACCTGTGCATCCCCAAAAAAATTTTGGTCCATACTTCCAGAGGGATAAAGAATAGGGAAACTTCCAGTGGAGGGGATGGGACATGGAACTCTGGTGGTGGAAACTGTGGAACAGTGCTCCTATTGTCTTACAATATTGTTAATCATTATTAAATCGCTAGTAAAAAAAAATTAAAAGACGGTTATCCATAGGTGTGGAAGGGTGTTTCTATGATCTCAATATCTTTATGTTTTTTCATTGAAAAGTTTATTTATTTTTATTGGCTAGAAATTGATAGGGAAAAGAGAGATATAAAGGGAAAGAGACACCATTAATGAAGCTTTCTCCCTGTAGGTAGGGGTTAGAGATTTGAACCTGAGTTCTTGTGCATGTGTATTCAACCTGGTGCACCACTGCCTGGCCCCTGGGATCTCAATTCTATTCCACTTGTCTGTGTGTTTATTTTTTGTTTCAATACCAGGCAGTTTTTATGACAATAGTTTAATATTGATTTTAATAAATTAGGAAGTGATATGCTTACGTTCTTCTTTTTCTCAAGATTGCTTTGGCAATTCTGGATATTTTCCAGTTTCAGATAAACTTCTGTAGCTTTTGTTCTATTCCTTTGAAGAAATTTGATTGAATCTTTAGGGGATTGTGTTAAATCTGTATATGACTCTGGGTAACATAGTCCTTGAAGTTGTTAATTCTTCAAATCCATGAGCATGGGATGCCCTTTCATTTCCTTGTGTCTTCTATTTCCTTTAGTAGTGTCTCATAATTTTCAGTGTATGAATCTTTCACCTCCTTTGTTAAGTTTATGCCAAGGTACGTAATTGTTTTTGCTAGTACTATAAATATGATTAACTTTTGTATTTTTTCTTCTGGTTTTCTCTTTCTTAGAGGAATGCCACTGATTTTTTTATCTTGATTTTGTAGCCTATCACCTTACTATATTACCTAACAATTTCCAGAAGTTTTCTCCTGTATTTTTTTGGGGGGAGGGGTTTTCTGTGTGTACTATCATTTCATCTGCAAATAGTGACTTGACTTCTCTTCCAATCCATATCCCTTTAATTTCTTTCTCTTGTATAAATGCTATGGCTAGGATTTCCAAGACTGTGTTGAATAGTAATTTGATAGAGGACCATGTCTAAGAGGAAAATCTTGTAGCTTTTCATCATTGACTATATGATGTTGGTTATGGGTTTCCTGTATATATAATCAACTAGATTGAGGGATTTTCATAAATCAAATTGAAAAGCTTCCACACAGCAAAAGGAACCATCAACAAAACAGAAAGACACTGTACAGAATGGACTATCTTTACATGATACATCAAACAAAGCGATAAATCCAAAATATATGTAAGGAGCTCAAATAATTCAGCAACAGCAACAAAACAGCCACATCCAAAAATGGGGAGAAGACATGGGCAGAATCTTTGCCAAAGAGGATATCCAGATAGCCAACTAACATATGAAAAAATTCTCAGTTGCCTATTAACAGAGAAATGCAAATAAAGACAATCATGAGATACCACTTCACTCCTATGAGAATATTATACATCAGAAAGGACAGAAACAATTGCTAGTGAGGATACAAGGGAAAGGAATATTTAGCTCCTGATGGTAATGTAAATTGTTTTAACCCATGTGGAACACAGTCTGGAGATACCTCAGAGCACTAGATATGGACCTCCCCCTACAACCCAGCAATCCTTTTCTATCCAAAGGATCTATCCAAAGAAAGTAGAAACACCTGTCCAAATAAATCTCTGTACATCTATGTTCACAGCAGCACTATTTGTAATATCCAAAACACAGAAGCAATCCAAATGCCCAATGACAGATGAATTGTTCAGAAAGTTATGGTATATATACACAATAGAATACTACTCAGATAATAGAAATGATTAAATCATCTCTTTTGCTTCATTTTAGATGGAACTTGAAGTGAGATGAGCCAGGAGAAGGATGAATACCAGATGATATAACTTATAAGTAGACTTATAACTTAAGGAAAAAAGGAGGGAAAGGCAAAAAAAAAAAAAAAAGGAAGAGAAAAAACAGGATGAAACTTGGACTAGATGTGGTCTGTTGAAGGAGGTCAAAAATGTAGTAGATGTGGGGGGAGGATGCAGAGAAGGCACTGGGGGTCGAGTGCACAGTGGTGGAGGACCTAAGCTGGCAGTAGGAGTAGTATACAGACACCTGACACAGAAGGATAAGAAAGTGTGCCCATGTGATAACAGCTGTCTTATAAACCATTCTTTCCCTAATAAAACATTGGAAAAAAAAAAAAACCGAGGGTTGATAAGCGACCACTGGTTTCAGCAACACAGAGGTAATCAGATACTTGTCAAGGGCAGTTTCAGTGGTGTAGCAGGGACTAAAGATTTAACCCACACAGAAGTGGGTTAAAAAGAAAATATGAGTTGAGAAACTGGAGACAGAATGTAAACTAACCTAACCTTTAGAGAAGTTTTTCTGTAAAGAGTAATCTTTTGCAGATACCTGTCATGGAGAGATGAGAAATTTTACCCATGTGTTAACAACTATACTGTAAACTATTAGCCCTCCTCCCCAATGAAATTATTTTTAAAATGGGATTTAAGAGGAATGGTAGTCTAGGGAAGGCATTTTTGTAATAAGTCTGTTTGATACTTGGAAGTAAATGTCAGTTGAACCAGATGTCAGATAACATCCTAATTTCCATAACAAATACAAGGCTGAGCTGTATACACCAGAAAGTAAGCAAAACACTGAAATTATAGAGTGAGAGCTGTGAACTAATCCTTCTAATTAGTCACAGGATCAACAACTTCCCAAAAGATAGGATATGTTTCTATATTCCAAGGTTAAACAAACACATGAAAAGTTTGAAAGTGACCCATGGGAAATCACAAATTAGGAAAGTTTTAAGTGAAAAGGAAAAAAAGTATGAGGAAATAAGGGAATGTTTAGTAACTATTACTGGGTAACTAAGCTTTTTTTCATAAATAATTTGTGAATATTCTTTGCCAAATAGAAAAGAATAAAAATATTAGTGAAATGACATAAACAACAGAATTGGCTTTGGAAAAAGAAATACAGAGCATATTGCATACATATTACTGCATGAAGTTTAAACCATTGAAACAAATGACAAATTACAAAACGTCTTTGCTATTTCTTACAAGACCAGACACATTCTATCTAATACTGTTCTGGAATTTTTGTGAAATACAATAAGATGTTAAATTTAAAAAGAGGTCTGACTATTGGCAGGAAAAAGAAAGAATTTTTATTATTTGCAGACATTAAGTTGCATACCATATTAAGGCAAGAAAATCATTAAGAAAGCTATTAGGACTGATAAACACATTCAAAACAGTGACTGGGTGCAAGTTAATTATCAAGAAATCAATGGTCTAGGTAATAAGCAGCTAGAAATACAATGAAAATGCAATATCACAGCTTTTAAAAAGAACTCTAAAAGTAACTTATAAGAAATATCTGATTCAAATTATATATAATTATATATTTTGTATATTATATATCATGCTACATAAGTAATCATATATAACATATCTAATGTTTTATTTTTATTTTTTTAGTAAGAGCATTTTTAAAAGACTTGGATACTATGTTTCTGATTGAGCAGACTTAGTATTACAAAGATGTCTACTCTTCCAAATAATACAGCTCCAATTATAAGGTCACATGGATTGATTTTAGTTTGCAATATGTTTCTGAAGTTTGTCTAGAAAAATAGACAAGCAAAACATATAACCAAGAAAACTTTTGACCAGAAGTGAAAGTGGGCTTATTCTACCACATATTAAATCTGTTCATGAAATTCAAATGAATGAAATTATGAGACATTGGCATAAGATATACAAAGAAAGGAATAAAACAACAATAAGAACTCTGGAATGCTTGACTTTTCCATATGATTCAGCAAATATTACCAAAAAATTGGGAAATGATGGATATTTTCCATAATTGGAGTAAAATAGAAATCGGCAGCTATGTAAAAAAAAATCACTTTAAACTAGCACCATATCATGTACCAAAATAAGCTTTAGTCGATTAAAAAATTAAGCATAAATAATTAAACCACCTAGAAGCTAGGAATATAGGTGTCAAATTTTTCTTTATTGTATTTTTATTTTATTTTATTTTTAACATTTATTTATTCCCTTTTGTTGCCCTGGTTGTTTTATTGTTGTTGTTATTGATGCCATCATTGTTGGATAGGATAGAGAGAAATGGAGAGAGAAGGGGAAGACAGAGAGGGGGAGAGAAAGATAGACACCTGCAGACCTACTTCACCGCTTGTGGGGAGCAGGTGGGGAGCCGGGGGCTTGAACTGGGATCCTTACTCTGGTCCTTGCACTTTGCGCCACCTGAGCTTAACCTGCTGTGCTACCGCCCAACTCCCAGTATCCAATTTTTCAGTGAAAGCTCCTTAAGTTTAAAAGTTAAGTTTAAATGACAACATAAAAGATATATGCCACATGAAAGTTAAATCAACAAATTAAGACAAATATTTACAGTACGATAGACTAAAACAGTTCACTTGGAGAGTGCACTTTGCTTTGTCGCAGGCATAACCCAGGTTTGAGTATAGCACCACAGTAAGGGAAACTTCATGCTGTGGTTTCTTTCTATCTCTGTCTCTATCTTTCTATCCGAAAAAGAAAAAGAAAAAGAAAAGTCACCCTGAGGCAGTGAAGCCCCACAGATGACCAAGAAAAAAAATTGAAAAAAAAAGTCGTTACCCAGCACCTTACCCTAGACTTTTCCACTCTAGAACTGTGAGAAAATCTTTTATTTACGCCACGTAGTCTGTGATATTTTGCTATAACAACCCAAACAGACTAAGACATCATCCCAAATATTAGCACCATCCTGCTCTGCTAATCCCTTTTACTTTATTCCACTGTAGCCATTAATTGCTTCTAAATGAATCTAAACTTTACTTTTAAATTTTTCTCATTGTTTATTTTCTGTCTTCTTCCTCTAGAATTTGAACCCCATGAGTGCAAGGATTTCTGTTTTTTTGTTTGTTTGTTATTCATTTACTGATATGTCCCCAGCATGTAGAATTGTGCCTAGGATATAGTAAGGTCTCAGTAAATATTTGTTGAATAATGAATGTATCACAGAAGACTCCTTTTCCCTTTTGTGTGAATGCTCTCAGAAGTCCTATTCCCTGTTCCAGTTCATGAGTTAGCAGTTTTGTAAATTCATGCTCCCCTGAGGACACAATCTAAGTACTTTTGTCAGCTGTCCTAACAGTCACAAAGGCCCAGGGTGGGGTAGTAGATATTAGAGTCAGATTCAGAGGATCCTCAACCTTGAGGCATATGTGAATTTCAGGACCAACCGAGTCAGGACATTTTAGTGTGTTAGTTTGGGGTTCCCTCAAAGCAGAACCTGAAACAAAGCTGTAGACTTAGGTGCCTCACTTGGGAGGACATCCCAGGAATCAGGAATCCAGGAGCTGGGAGAGTAAGGAGGAGGAGGAGAACTGCCAATGAAGGGCAGGTTTTGGAACTGAGTACTCTTATGAGCACCTAGAACTCACTCCTTCCAGAACTCCACTAGAAAATGTGGTAGAGGGCCGGGTGGTGGCACACCTGGTTAAGCACACATACTACAGTGCACCAAGGGCCCAGGTTCAAGCCCCTGATCCCCACCTGCAGGAGGTAAGCTTCACAAGTGGTGAAGCAGGACAACAGGTATCTCTCTCTTTCCCTCTCTACCTCCCCTGCCCCTTTCAATTTTTCTCTGTTTCTATCCAATAATAAATAAAGAAATAAAATTAAATATGTATATTATTTTTAAAAAAGAAAGAAAATGAGGTAGAAAGTTGGAATATGCTTCTGAATGATTCTTTTATCAGATAGGAAGTGTTTATGTGCCCACTTCTGCTGCCCTCTTTGTTTTAAAGTATCATGGAGGTGTTAACATGCCTGCCCCACTCAGCGCCAATTAACACTACCATATGTGCAGGCTGAGCAAGATGCAGCAGGAGCCTGAGAAAAACCTTCAACACTCACAGGAAGTGGCCATCACAGTTATTGTTGAAATCACAGAAAGGCAGAAGGAATGGCTTGGGGCACAGAAACAACAGTTAAAATGTTTTACAATAAATTTCCTTTTAAGAACTGAATTAGTTACTTGTGATGAAAAATATTCCCATGTATTCTGGTATGATATTGTTTGTTTGTTTGTTTTTGTTTGTATTTTCATGTGAATGAACTTTGCTAGAGGCTGAGATCCACAAGATGACACACTGAACCCACAAACTAAAAGAAAGAACACCACGACTCCTTGGACGGAAAGTTAGCTTGCCATTCTCAGTCCACCTTTCTTGTCACTAACAATGAGGCTTGCTGGATTGTGAAAATTCTGCCGCATCTACAGAAATGTTCTTTCCCAGTAATTTCAGTGTGTAAATAGTGGTCTTACCCATTGTCTCTGTTCCTCGTGGGAAAGACAGGTATGATATTTCAGTATAAATTGCCATTTATCATCAGACTCTAGAGAGCTTTTTCAGAAGCCTCATCCTTTTTATGGATTGATTTAAACTGTTGCACCAATTCACCAATAAGACACAATGTCCTGAACCACTGTTCTTTACTCAGAGAAAAGCATTTCCCTTGGAATATACCTAAAATAGACCTAACTAGCTTTTTCCAAAATGGAGACACCAAAACTTACCTGCTATATTCTTGACCTTAGGTTCCTAATTATTAAACAATTTGTTCTATTTTATATCTTAATGCTTTTTCAGACATCAAGTTGCAGATGCTACCATGATGCCAACTTTACGTCCCTGGGCAGATGACCCCACCAATATGTCCTAGAGCTCCACCCCCCCAGAGCCCTGCCCCACTAGGGAAAGACAGAGATAGGCTGGGTGTATGGATTGACCTGCCAATGCCCATATGCATTGGAGAAGCAATTACAGAAGCCAGACCTTCCACCTTCTGCACCCCATAATGATCCTGGGTCCATACTCCCAGAGGGATAAAGAATAAGAAAGCTTTCAAGGAAGAGGATGGGGCACGGATTTGTAGTGGTGGGAACTGTGTGGAATTTTAACCTTCTTATCCTATGGTCTTGTCAATACTTCCATTTTTTTTATTTATTTAAGAAAGGAGACATTAACAAAATCATAGGATGGGGGGGTACAACTCCACACAATTCCCACCACCCAATCTCCATATCCCACCCTCTCCCCTGATAGCTTTCCCATTCTCCATCCCTCTGGGAGCATGGACCCAGGGTCATTGTGGCTTGCAGAAGGTGGAAGGTCTGGCTTCTGTAATTGCTTCCCCGCTGAACATGGGTGTTGACTGGTCGATCCATACTCCCAGTCTGCCTCTCTCTTTCCCTAGTAGGGTGAGTCTCTGGGGGAAGCGGAGCTCCAGGACGCATTGGTGGGGTCTTCAGTCCAAGGAACTCTGGCCGGCATCCTGATGGCATCTGGAACCTGGTGGCTGAAAAGAGAGTTAACATACAAAGCCAAACAAATTGTTGAAGAATCATGGACCCAAAGGTTGGAATAGTGCAGATGAAGTGTTGGGGGGTACTTACTGCAAACTCTAGTGTATTACTGCTTTCAGGTACATATTCGCCCTAGTTTATGGATACGTGTAAACATATGCTCTATCTCCTGGAACCTGGTCTATATCTAGGTTTTGGGACTTTGTTAGGAAGTGAACCACCTGGGATGATATTAGAGAATACTATGAAAGGAAAGGTCTCACCTGAGTGATGAAGCTGAAGGGTTGTCATTCCACACCTGAAGTCTCTGGACACAGTCTGAAGGGAAGCATGCTGGGGTGGCACTCATTGCGTTGATTAGGTTTTGATCAGCGGATGCAATATTATTTGATAAGAATTGGGAGAAGCACACAGAAAGTGGGCCCTACCCTAGGGTCCCAGGACTGGGGGAAGTTTAGGCTCTATAGTGGAAATGTGAGGTTAGGGTTCGAGAAGACAATGGATAGTTATTGTTATCATCACATTATTTGGTAATTGGGTTAGCTTTGAGAAGTCCCTTTGTTAGACATACAATCAATTTTCCCCCTCATATTAATTAGTTCTTCTTCTTCTAGCGTTTGCCCTTCTTCCGTAGCCAGTCAACAGCGTCAGGTTGAAAGCTGTCAGGAGCTGCTTGTTGCTGGCTTTGAAAGTGATTGGGATCCATGTGGATTCAGTCGGCTAGGAAGGATCGTCAGTTTCCCCAATGAATGGGTACTCACGGGATGCACCACGAGAAGGTCGATCCAATGCATCCCAATATTAATTAGTGATTTATATGACTACAGTTTATTAGGTGTGTACATAAACACCATTCCCACCACCAAAAGATTGTGTCCCATCCCACCCACCCATCCCCAACCCCACCCCACCCCCGCTGGGCCAGGAAGCTGGATGCCCACCCTCCCCCTCACCACAGGGTTTTTACTTTGGTGCCCTACTTTCAATTTAGTCAGAACCTGCTTTTAGTTTCCCTTTCTGATCTTCTTTCTCAACTTCTGTTGATGAGTGGGATCATCCCATACTCATCTTTATCTTTCTGACTTAGCTCACTTAACATAATTCCTTCTAGCTCTGACCAAGATGGGTCAGAGAAGTTGAGTTCATTGTTCTTAGTAGCTGCATAAATATTTCCATTTTATAAATAAAAATTAAAAGAAAAAATATCCAAAAATATCAAACAGAATATTTCCAGTGATTATGAACACGATTATTTTCTAGGCCTATTGTTCAGAACTGAGCTGTTGAAAATAACCTTATGATGCTTGGGCCCTTCTTACTCTGATGGTTTTCAGGCATTTGTTTTATTTGTTCCATACCTGTGCCTATTATGTTCCTTGCATCTTAAGATATGGAATTGATTTAGTTATGACTGCCTGGGAATGAGCAATATATAACTTATATGTAGTGCTTACCTGGAGATATTTTTTTCTTTTAATTTTTATTTATAAAATGGAAATATTTACGCAGCTACTAAGAACAATGAACTCGTGTTACTTTACAGGGCTTTTTGTCACAGGAGTACCTCTTCACATCTTTCCAAGATAGGCATTAGCACCCCTCTCCCACCATCAAATTTTCCCCCTCCACTATATGGCACTGGGTCCCCAACTGCTCTCCTCTTTTTGAGTGCTTGGGTCTGTTGAAATAGACTACAGTATGTTAACATTTCTCCCTGTATTTTCCTTTGTTTTGTTTACTAAGTACCCTCATGAGTGAGATCATATGGCATTTGTCCTTCTAGCTTATCTCACTTAACGTGATTCCCTCCATTTCCATTGATGTTATAATGAAAGAGATTTTTATCACTTCTCATATTTGAGTAATATCCCATTGTGTATATAGACCCACAACTTTCATTTTTTTTAAATCTTTATTGGGGGATTAATGGTTTACAGTTGACAGTAAAATACAATGGTTTGTACATGCATGACTTTTCCCAGTTTTCCACATAACAATTCAACCCCCAATAGGTCCTCTTCTGCCATCATGTTCCAGGACCTGAACCCCCACCTCAACCCAGAATCTTTTACTTTGGTGCAATACACCAGCTCCAGTCCAGGTTCTGCTTAGTGTTTTCTCTTCTGGTCTTGTTTTTCAACTTCTGCCTGTGAGTGAGATCATCCCATATTCATCCTTTTGTTTCTGACTTATCTCACTTAACATGATGGGGTGAAGAATGTGAATTCACCATTTTTAATAGCTGAGTAGTATTCCACTGTGTATATAGACCACAACTTGCTCAGCTACTCATCTGTTGTTGGACACCTGGGTTGCTTCCAGGTTTTGGCTATTACAAATTTTGCTGCTATGAACATAAGTATATACAGATCTTTTTGGATGGGTATGTTTGGTTCCTTAGGATATATCCCCAGGAGAGGAATTGCAAGGTCATAGAGTAGGTCGACTTCCAGCTTTCTGAGAGTTCTCCAGACTGCTCTCCAGAGGGGTTGGACTAATTTTGCATTCCTACCAGCAGTGCAAGAGTGTTCCTTTGTCCCTACAACCTCTCCAGTATTTTTTGCTACTTCCTTTTCTGGTGTATGACATTCTCAAAGGAGTGAATTGGTATCTCATTGTTGTCTTTATTTGAATTTCTCTGACCATCAATGAACTGAAGCATTTTTTCATATGTTTGTTGGCCTTTTGAATCTCTTCTATGGAAAATATTTTCTTCATATACTCTCCCTGTTTTTGGATGGTGTCTTTTATTTTCTTGTTGCTGAGTTTGTTGAACTCTTTGTATATTTTGATTATTAACCTCTTGTCTGATGTATGACATGTAAAGATCTCTCATTCTGAGGGAGGTCTCTTTGTTTGGGTAGTGGTTTCTTTTGCTGTGCAGAAACTTTTTACTTTGATGTAGTCCCATTGATTTATTTTTTATTTAATCTTCTTTGTACTTGGCTTTATATCATTGAAGATGCCTTTAAAATTTATGTGGAAAAGAGTTCTGCCAATATTTTCCTCTAAGTGTTTGATAGTTTCCTGTCTAACATCCAAGTACTTGATCCATTTGGAATTTACTTTTGTGTTTAATGAAATACAGTGGTTCAGTTTCATTCTTCTGCTTGTCTCAACCCAGGTTTTTCCTACACGATTTGTTAAAGAGACTTTCCTTTCCCCATTTAATAGTCTGGGCAGTTCTGTCAAAGATTAGATGTCCATAGGTGGACCCAGAACTTTCTTAACCACTTCTTTGTCACCATACACTTGAATTGTTTCCAATTTTTTTGTTTGTTTGTTTGCTTCCAGGGTTTTTACTGGGGCTTGGTGCCTGCACTATGAAATCACTGCTCCTGTGGCCATGATTTCAATAGGACAGAGAGAAATTGAGAGGGGAGGGGAATATAGAGAGGGAGAGAGAAATCTTGTGAAGCAATCCCCCTGCAGGTGTGGAGCCAGGGACTCAAACCGGGATCCTTTCGCAGGTCTTTACACTGCTTACTATGTGTGTTTAACCAGGTACTATACTGTCTGGACCCTTTGTTTCTAAATTTTGATTATTATAAATAGTGCTGCAATAAACATAGGCATGTATACATCTCTTTGGATATGTGGGGGTTTTTTGAGGGGGTGTATTTTTAGATATATACCTAGTAGCTATATTACAAGATTTTATGGTGGATCTATTTTTAATATTTTGAGAAATTTCCAGATTGTTTTCCACAAGGTTTGGACCAGTTTACATTTCCACCAGCAGTGTAGAAGAGTTTGTTTTAAACCACATCCTCAGAAACACTTGCTGTTTCTGTCCCTTTTAATACGTGACATTCTCACAGGTCTGAGGTGTCCTCTTCTCCTCTTGATTTACATTTCTTTGTGTATCAGTGACCTTGGGGGGTTTTACATATATCTGTTGGCCATCTGAATATCCTCTTTGGTGAGAAGTCTGTTCAGATCCTCTGTCCCCCACCCCCATTTTTAATGTGGCTGCTGCTGCTGCCGCTGAATTCTGTGGGTTATTTGTATATTGTGGATATTAGCCTTTTGTCTAATGTATGGCATGTAAATAACCTCTTCTTTTCCATAGGAATGCAAGACTGATTCTTGAATTAGAAATATACATGGTCAGGAGGACACAATAGTCATGTACTTGTAATTCTATGTATGTGTATTTGTTAAAAGTATATCTTTGAACTTAGTCTTTGATTCTGCACCTTTGAGTATAGCCACTACTTTAGGCTTGATACTTCTGAAGTACTCTTCAGATTTAGACTCAAGTTATATTGAACACTTGTGATGTTCTAGAATGTGCTAAATGTTTCAATATATGCTTCGTTCATCTATTCTTCACTCATATCATATGAGATAGATGTCTACTTTTTTAAAATGAGAAGATGAGTCTTTTTTTAACCAAAGTCACATAATGTAGTAGAAAATGTAAAACAAAAATTTCAACTGCAAATTCAGACAGAGGCATTTGTTGTTAAAATTTTCGGCGGCTCTTGCCGGCCGGGCTAGCTTCACGGGCGGGTAACAGAGACGCGGAGACAACGGCTGGGCAGGGAAGCTGTATTTCTTTATTCAGGAACAACGATTTATAAACTAAGACAAACTAATCACCAAACAGAACTCTGCTGTCTCTTTGCGGCGGCGCAAGCACTCTCTCTCACTCTGCAACTCTCCAACTCTGGAACTCTGGAACTCTGGAACTCTCGCCCTCTCTCGGGGTTCCTTGGGGCGGGGCCAAGCAGGCCCGTGAAATTAACAGGACTGATCCAATTCTCTTGGCAGGGGAGAACTAGAACCCAATGTAAAGCATACAACAGGCATCCGTTGGTTGGTTGGTTGATTGTTGGGTTGGTTGGTTGGTTGTTTGGCTTAAAGACCCCGGATTCTCTGACACTCCTTCCAACAAGAGGGAGTTACACTAAGACATGTTCCAGGCAGGCTTGTAAATGCTTCTGCTACAACCATGAAAGTGATAATATCTAATCTCTAAGGCTGAGTTAGAAAAGTAGATGCAACTTAATCTGACTCTTAGATGTATGAGTCTGGAGTTCAAGAGGAAAGAGTTAGGCTGGAGCTATAATATATCCTAATATATATCATGTATATACCACATATATATAACATATATCATGCATATCATATATATATAGTTATGTTTGAATTAGAGTACTGAGGGAACTATTGTCATTCAACCCAGACCCCAGACACACTGAAGAAAGAAGTCTCCAGATAATTTCAGGCCCTAATTACTTAGTGATCCCAAAGCCTCAGAGAACCCACACATTATAGATCACAGACAAGTCATCTCAATTGTGCCTTGTCCGGATTCCTGATGTCTGGAAACTGAGCATATGAGCATAATAAAATAGCAGTGGTTATTTGTAATGCAGGTTTAGGATGATTTATTAAGCATTAGTACTAAGTATAACAGCACTTCTTTGCAGTTTTAAATGTTCAGTGCACTTCTATAAACACACAATCCCACAAAATCCCACAGGCTCATGGAAACCCCATGAGTGCTACTCAGAGTCCTTAAAGTTACAGGATAGTAAGAAGCCCAAACTTTCACTGGAGCTTTGTTTCTAATATTCTAACATCAGCAATTCAGTACTTCCTGGTAGTAGAACTTTCCGGTATCTTTTTCTACCCAGTACTTTGCCATGATCACACAAAGTACCTTTGGTACATCTGTCTCTTCCTAACTTTGAGATTCCTGTGTTTGTTCATCATGGTTCTCCCTCTGGTCCCTAAAAGCAGAAAATCTAGTTTATCTTGCTTTCAACCTCAAGAACTGATCACTAACCCTATTTCAGTCGAAGTAACTATTTTCTACAGATTTACAGACTCACCAACCCTAGAGACCTGCTTTTCATTCTCTCAGCTATTAACTGCGAAGCCAGCAAGGCTCCATCTATCTTTCCTCTAGGGCCCTCTCCCCAACAGAGAGCATAATTTCCAGATCAAGAGTTTGTTCAGTGGTCAGGGAAATAACTCAACTGGCAGAATATCAGACGGCCATGCCTGAGATGTCTTGTTCAGTCTTCAGCACAGCATGTACTGAAGTAGCACTCTGGCTTCTCTGTCTGTCTGTCTCATGTGAAATTCTTTTGTGTGCAGTAATTAAAATAAATCTCTTTTTAGGAGTCTGTTTAGACAGGAAAGTCAGAGCTTCTTCAACAATAATAATGTGTTAGCAAGAATTTTACTTTATTAAACCCTTATCTGAAATTCATGTCATTATTTTCAAAAGGAAGCATGTTACAGTATTATGTTAAAATATCAATCTTATCAAAACAGTTAACTGACCAAAGAAAACACAATTCAAGATAACTATTCTAATACTTTTCCAAAAGTAGAGCAGAAATTTGGAGGGATAGTTCTCTTTCAGAGAATTTAATAAGGAACATTAGTTCCCAGAGCAGAGGAGAGCAGAGGTTGAGACTAGGAGACCTAAGCCCCAATTGGGGGTGCGTGATTTCTTCCTTCCTTCATTTCTTTCTTCCTTTCTTTCTTTCTTTCTTTCTTTCTTTCTTTCTTTCTTTCTTATTTATTTATTTATTTTAATAATGATTGACAAGACCATAAGATAAGAGGGCTACAATTCCACACAATTCCCATCACCAGAGTTCTGTATCTCATCCTGTCCATTGGAAGCTTTCCTAGTCTTTGTCCCTCCAGGAGTATGGACCCGGGGTCATTATGGGGTGCAGAAAGTAGAAGGTCTGGCTTCTGTAATTTTGTAATTTTTCCACTGGACATGAGCGTTGGTAGGCTGATCCATACCCTCAGCCTGTTTTTATCTTTCCCTAGTAAGGGCAAGGCTCTGGAGACTTGGGGTTCCAGGTTGTCTGCCCAGGGAAGTCAGGTTGGCATCATGATAGCATCTGCAGCTTGGTGGCTGAAAAGCATTAAGATATAAAGCAGAATAAACCGTTTAATAATCAGGAACCTAAAGGCTGGAATATAGCACATGAGATTTGGGGTCTCTGTTTTGGAAAAAGCTAGTAGTTCTATTTCAGGTATATTCCAAGGGGCCCATGACTTTACTAATTTTTTTTGCCTGAGCCCAACAGCTAGCATGTAGGTGGGCCAAAGGTATTTTCTGGGGAGATGGTGTCAGAGTTGAAAATAGGACTAGAAAGCTGGATCGGGGAAGAGAATAGCTCCCAAACAGGCTTTGTCCATCCTGCACCAGGACAGAACAAGCATGTATTCTGCATAGCAAGAGCTGACAAAGAGAATTTCCCATTCACAGACACAAAGACTAGCACACAATACCTAAGACCTGGAAGTCTACCTTTCAAGGTTTATTCCTTTAACTTAAGGGTCTGTTCCCCTTTAAAAGCAGATTCTCTTATGAATTACTTACAACTTAGTGGTAGTGGAAGATCTTGTTATCTTTCTAATGCCCATCCTCTCCCCTCTTCCACCTCACCCCCCACCTCACCCCCTACCTTTTCTGGTTACAGAATTTCAATCTGGAAGTCTGATATGTCAGTGTATTTCCACATTTGATTCTGAGGTATATGTGGCAATCACTGAGAATAACTGCCTGGGAATCTGTGTGTATGTGGGGTGTGTGGTGTGTGTGTGTGTGTGTGTGTGTGTGTGTGTGTGTGTGTGTGTGTGTGTGTGTGTGTGTGATTTCCAAGTCTTCTCTACTCAGGATAACTTCTTTATTCAGAAAAAAAGAGACCAAGACAGAGAGATAGGGAGGAGAGAAATACTATAGCGCCAAGATTTCCTTAACAGAAACTTGAACCTGGATAGTGTACATGGCAAAGCAGGTACTCTCCAAGGTGAGCTATCTTATCCGTTCTGGAAATCCTGTTAAAAGGGAAAAACTTCTAATGTCAATGGTTTGTTCCCTATTCCATCCTTCCTTTATGATAGATAGACACAATTCATTGAAGCACAGCAGCCATCTTGCAAACCTAAAGACAAGAAAAAGCTACACTATAAATGGCAGAGCAGGGTAATACAAGAAGCTTAATGTCTTGATGATCTCAAAGTCACTGTGCTAGCAATATTGTTGACCTCCCCTCTCCCATTTGAGGAGAACTCTACTGGATTAAGGAGCTAAAGATAGGTTTCTGTTTCTAACAAACATTGTGTTGCAAAGATTTTGGGAAATCATTTAAGAAAGTGACTTTTGAAACAGTCAAGAAGACACACAGATGTTATAGTCTTTAAGAGTTGTAGAGATATTATAATGCTCAATGACCTGGTTTAAAGCCCTGGTCCCCACCTTCAGGGGCAAAGCTTCACAAGCAGTGAAACAATGTTTCTCTTATCTGTCTCTCTGTCTCTATCTCCCTGTTCTCTTCCAATTTCTCTGTTTCTACCCAATAATTAATTAAATAAAATATTTTTAAGAAGACTGGTTCAGAAGAAAGCAGTTTTAAAGGAGAATATCATGAAAGTAGAAGGTCTAAGACCTTGACAATCCATTTATCATAAACAACAAGTTGACCTTAAATCCAAATAAACAAACGGGGAAATAATTTCATAGCTTTCCATAAGTGGGGGAAAGGGAGTATTTCTTTGAAAAATCTTTATGAAGTCAACATTCAACATGTTAATGCATAAAGGTGATTTTTTTTCTAGGATAAATGTGGGTGAATCACAATTCTAGTCAAAAGGTTTATGTAAACAGCTTAGAAGGCCAAAGCATTCTCTGAACAATGGCTCCACAGGAGCAGGTGAGGCATATGAACTCGCTGATTTAAATGAACAGTAAATTGCTGGGTTTGTTCTCTTCAAATGTCACTGTTACTGGCTGGACATAGGTAATGTATAAGTTGGTACAAACATTACCTAGGACCACTGGTTTTTATTTTTTTACTAAAAATGCTGTTAAGAGCTGAGATGTGAAATCATTCTAAAGAGAAAAGCATGGTTCAATTCCAATCTCTAAACTAAAATATTCATGCAACCTTGATTTCTTTCATGAGGATTTCATGCATAAAAGGAAAGACAGACCAAGGTTCAAAGTAGCAGGGGGAGTTTCTTTTAACTTGGAATTATCTGTGCTTTTTACCACTTCTTTTAGGAAAATGTTGCCATAAGTTGGAGGTACATTTTGTGAAATCCCACCCACATATCAGTAGGTGGGGATAAAAGCAAGTCACAGTGTTTTCTGTTTTACTTCACAAAGACAAGTTTGCCCATTCTATAGTACTGGGCTAGAGCAGTGTTTCTTAAAAGCTATAATGTGCAACACAAATCATCTAGAGCTCTTGCTCATATACAGGTTCACAGTCAGTAGGTGTAGAGAGAGGCCTGAGCATCTGCATCTGGCAGGTTCCCACGTGCTGGTTATGCTGCTGACACTGGTTCCTGAAGCACACTTTGAGTAGCCAGGCTGTAGAGTATAGACTAACTTGGCTGTGCATCAGGATCATTTAGAGAAGGGATCTTGTTTAGAAAAACAAACAAAAAACAACCATGAGGTCTTGGGCTGCATCCCAAGCTCTACAGAACCAGAATCTCTGGGAATGGGGTGCAGGAGCTTGTATTATTAGCCATCTCCCTGGGTGATTCCTTTTCAGCCCTCAGCCACACCTGGTCTGCAATGAGTAGAACAGCATGTCTCAGAGAATGACTATGCACCCCCTGAGTGAGAAACACCGGAGGTGCATGATGATGGTGCAGCAACTGCCCTTCTGTTGCCTAGGAAGTAGCCAAAGGGTGGAGGGGATAGAAAAAATAAGGGGGGAGTATAAAAAGGGAGATTGACGTCACTTTAACTCCCACCTGGCAGGAGTTGAGAGGGCCAATTCTACTGGAAGTGACAACATGGAACATGCTTCCCGCTGCCTGGCCACCTGTACCTCCTTCCTTCTCTTCCTCTCCCAGGCAACTGCAGCAGCCAAGCCTGGCCCTTGGGGACTGCTGGGAGGCCTGGTTAGAGAGAAAGGAGATAAGAGAACAAATGAGTGCTAGAAAAATAAGGTGAAGATATAGGAGTTATAAACAGCCATAGACTTCTCTTCATAGTATAATTCAATTTGGTGCAGTGAAATAAATATTTTGAGATCTGCCCTTGCTTAAATGATGACTATACTATTTAGTCCAATTAAGAGTGCCTCCTAACTGCATAAAATTGTATACGTAAATATGAGCCCAGAAGGTTGTCTAACATATTAATATCCAAGTGGTAGAATTTAAGGCACTGTTTTCCTTAATTTGGCTTACTAATCTTTCTAATTTTGGACATTTTGCACTATACATGATTTATTTTATAATGCGAAGTTTTAAATAAAGCCATTTCAATTGGGGGAGCCAAATTAAGGAAAACAGTATTATAATTCTATAGGGAACAGCAGCTGGGGAGGTGACTCAACTGGTTAGTACAGACTCTCTCTCTCTCTCTCTCTCTCTCAGTGTGTGTGTGTGTGTGTGTGTGTGTGTGTGTACCAGGTTCAATCCCCAGCATGGCATATGCCTAAATCTGTCTGTCTGTCTCTCTCTCATCTTTTTTAAGTACTGTGGTGGACAGAGAAAGGAATGGACTGTAATCCCCTCATTTCAGAAGTCCATGAACACACTGTGAGTCAGAATCATGCTGAGATATGCCGCAGGTGGCCACACAACAGATGTCACGGTTGGACTTACCTGCAGGGAGTGGCATATGGTCCAAAAAGCCAAGATGGATTCCAAGTGTATGTTGTTTAAAGCAGATCTGAAGAGAGTATTGTATTAAAGGAGAGAGACTTAGCAAGGTTAACTAGTATGACTAAAGAAGCTTTGGAGAGGAATGTGTAGATCAAGGGAAGCTCATAATAGCAAGTGTATGTAGCTTACAGAAATACAGCACCCTTGTGGCTGTAACAATGAGGTGAGCCAGGATTTCAGCCAGAGATTGCACAAGTAAACCTGAGACTTTAGAGCCATCCAGTTGGCTAGAGACATGCTCCTCAGGACACTGGTATTATAATGGAATTGCCACATGCAAATGGATTAAGTAAGTAGGTGTGGAACAGTGACCACCTCAGTAGATGTTTTGGAGAGCTTTGTACACCACACAAAAATTAGTTCAGAGAGGAAGAGTCTGGGTTAAACAGATTCTGTTTACCTGGGAATTTCTTGGGCTCTGCCATCAGTGGCATCTCCCACTGGTTATAATTGCCATCGTGGAAAATAATAGACTGAAAGTTTGAGGATCATATGCCTCACTTTCTTGTTTAAGCATGGCAACACAAAGACAAACAAATAAAGCAGACTGGAAAGAGAAGAGATGATCATCAAATTAAATTAGCCCTTGGATTTTGAAAGCTGGGTCAGCAAGACTCCCTGGAACTCCAAGTTTCTGAGTTTGCACTTCTGCCAATCACAATCTAAAAGAGTTTTTTTTTCTCTTTGCCTTTACCTTATTTTTCTCTTTCTAGTAGCTCAATTTTCAACAGAAACTATTAGCTCATCAAGTGATAAATCTAAACCTAAATGTAGAAATATACATAATTAAATCAGTATTGGCTACCTTCCTTTTTTTATTTAAGAAAGGATTAATTAACAAAACCATAAGGTAGGAGGGGTACAACTCCACACAATTCCCACCACCCAGTCTCCATATCCCACCCCCTCCCCTGATAGCTTTCCCATTCTCTATCCCTCTGGGAGTATGGACCCAGGGTCTTGTGGGTTGCAGAAGGTGGAAGGTCTGGCTTCTGTAATTGCTTCCCTGCTGAACATGGGCGTTGACTGGTCGGTCCATACTCCCAGTCTGCCTCTCTCTTTCCCTAGTAAGGTGTGTCTCTGGGGAAGCAGAGCTACAGGACACATTGGTGGGGTCTTCAATCCAGGGAAGCCTGGCCAGCATCCTGGTGGCATCTGGAACCTGGTGATTGAAAAGAGAGTTAACATACGAAGCCAAACAATTTGTTGAGCAATCATGGATCCCAAGCTTGGAATAGTGGAGAGGAAGTGTTAGGGAGTTACTCACTGCAAACTCTAGTGTACTTCTGCTTTCAGGTATATATTTTGCAGTAGTTTATGGATACGTGTGAACATAAGCTCTCTCTCACAGAAACTGGTGTATATCTAGGTTATGGGACTTTGTTAGAAAGTGAACTACCTGAGATGAAATTAGAGTGTACTACAAAAGGAAAGGTCTCACCCGAGTAATGAAGCCGAAGGGTTGTCATTCCACATGTGAAGTCTCTGGACGCAGTCTGAGGTGAAGCATGTTGAGGTGGCAATCGTTGCATTGGTTAGGTTGTGATCGGCGGATGCAATATTATTTGGTTTGGATTGGGAGACACATACGGGAAAGTGGGCCCTGTCCAAGGGTTCCAGGACTGGGGGAAGTAGGGGCTCTATAGTGGAGATGTGAGGTTCCTGCTGTCTTAGGGTTCAAAAAGACAATCGATAGTTAATGTTATCATCACATTATTTGGTAATTGGGTTAACTTTGAAAAGTCCTTTTGTTATGGTTTGCTGTACAGTATCCAGTATCTTGTATATAGTTGTGCTATTGGATGCTTCTAATCTACTTGGTCTAGGCTTTTGAGAGAGTCCGAATATCAAATACACAGCCTATATATTAAAAAGATTCAGTTTGTGTTTTGAAAAACTTTGAGACATACAAATGATTTTCCCCCTCATATTAATCAACTAGTGATTTATATGTCTACATTTTGCTAGGAGTGTACATAAACACCATTCCCACCACCAGAAGACTGTGACCCATCCCTCTGATCCACTCCCACCCCCCACTGGCCCAGGAAGCTGCATGTCTACCCCTCACCACTGGGTTTTTACTTTGGTGCCCTACTTACAATTTGATCAGGTCCTGCTTTTAGTTTCCCTTTCAGATCTTCTTACTCAACTTCTGTTGATGAGTGGCATCATCCCATACTCATCTTTATCTTTCTGACTTAGCTCACTTAACATAATTCCTTCTAGCTCTGTCCAAGATGGGTCAGAGAAGGTGGGTTCATTGTTCTTGATAGCTGCATAGTATTCCATTGTGTATATATACCACAGCTTTCTCAGCCACTCATCTGGTGTTGGGCACCTGGGTTGCTTCCAGGTTTTAGCTATTATGAATTGTGCTGCTATGAACATAGGAGTACACACCTCTTTTTGGTTGGGTGTTATGGAGTCCTTGGGGTATAACCCCAGGAGAGGAATTACTGGATCATATGGAAGGTCCATGTCTAGCCTTCTGAGAGTTTTCCAGACTGCTCTCCACAGAGGCTGGACCAATTTACATTCCCACCAGCAATGTAAAAAGGTTCCTCTGTCCCCACATCCTCTCCAGCATTTGTTGCTGCTGTCCTTTTTGATGTATGCCATTCTTACAGGAGTGAGGTGGTATCTTAGTGTTGTCCTAATTTGCATTTCTCTGACAATCAGTGACCTAGAGCAGTTTTTCATATGTTTGTTAGCCTTTTGGATCTCCTCTGTAGTGAATGTTTTGTTCATATCCTCTGCCCATTTTTTGATGGGGTCATTTGCTTTTTTGGTGCTAAGTTTGCTGAGCTCTTTATATATTTTGGTGATTAGTTTCTTATCTGATGTCTGGCATGTGAAGATCTTCTCCCATTCTGTGAGGGGTCTCTCTGTTTGTTTAATAGTTTCCTTGGATGTGCAGAAGCTTTTCAATTGGATGTAGTCCCATTGGTTTGTTTCTGCGTTAGTCTTCCTTGCAATTGGGTTTGATTCATCAAAGATGTCCTTGAGGTGTAGGTGGGAAAGTGTTTTACCAATGTTTTCCTCTAAGTATTTCATTGTTTCTGGTCTGAATCTAGGTCTTTGATCCATTTGGAGTTGATTTTTGTTTCTGGTGAGATAAAGTGGTTCAATTTCATTCTTCTGCATGTTTCAACCCAGTTTTCCCAGCACCATTTATTGAAGAGAGCTTCCTTTTCCCATTTAATCCTTTGGGCCCCTTATCAAAGATTAGATGCCCATAGGTGTTGGGATTTACTTCTGGGCTTTCAATTCTGTTCCACTGGTCTGTGTGCCTATTTTTGTTCCAGTAACATGCTCTTTGGATGATGATGACTTTATAATATAGTTTAAGGTCTGGGAGCGTGATGCCTCCATTTCTGTTTCTTTTCCTTAAGATGGTTTTGGCAATTCTAGGTGTTTTCAGGTTCCAGATAAATGATTGTAGTGTTTGTTCTATTCTCTTAAAGAAGCTTGGTGGAACTTTGATGGGTATTGCATTAAATTTGTATATGGCTCTGGGGAGAATATTCATTTTGATGATATTTATTCTTCCAATCCATGAGCATGGGATATCTTTCCATTTCTTGGTATCAGTTTCTATTTCCTTGAGTAGTGACTCGTAGTTTTTAGCATACAAGTCTTTCACTTCTTTGGTCAACTTTATTCCTTTGTATTTGATTGATTTTGCTGAAATAGTAAATGGGAGTGATTTCTGGATGTCTTCTTCTTCAGATTTAGTGTTTGCATAAAGAAATGCCACTGATTTTTGTACACTGATTTTGTAGCCTGATACCTTGCTATATTGCCTAATAACTTCCAGTAGTTTTCTGCTGGATTCTTTAGGTCTTTCTATGTATACTATCATCTGCAAATAGTGAGAGCTTGACTTCCTCCCTTCCAATCTGTATTCCTTTGATTTCTTTCTCTTGCCTGATTGCTATGGCAAGAACTTCCAATACTATGTTGAAGAGTAACGGTGACAGTGGACAGCCCTGTCTATTCCCCGATCTGAGGGGGAATGCTTTCAATCTGTCCATTGAGTATGATGTTGGCTATAGGTTTGCTATATATAGACTCCACTATCTTGAGGAATTTCCCATCTATTCCTATTTTTTGTAGAGTTTTGAGCATGAATGGGTGTTGGATCTTATCAAAGGCTTTCTCTGCATCTATTGAGATAATCATGTGGTTTTTGGCTTTGCTTTTATTGATGTGGTGAATGACATTGATTGACTTACAGATGTTGAACCAACCTTGCATTCCTGGGATGAATCCCACTTGGTCATGATGAACAATCTTTTTGATGTGTTGCTGTATCCGGTTGGCCAAGATCTTGTTTAATATTTTGGCATCTATGTTCATCAGAGATATTGGTCTGTAGTTTTCCTTTTTTGTTCTGTCCCTATCAGCTTTTGGTATCAGGGTGATGTTGGCTTCATAGAAGGTGGAAGGGCGTATTCCTGTTTCTTCAATCTTATGGAAAAGCTTAAGAAGTATGGGTACTAACTGTTTCCTGAAAGTTTTGTAGAATTCATTTGTGAAGCCATCTGGTCCAGGACTTTTGTTGTTGGGAAGATTCTTAATAACTGTTTCAATTTCTTTGTCTGTGATTGGTGCATTTAGAATTTTTAGTTCCTCTTGGTTCAGTTTTGGAAGGGCATATGATTCTAGGAATTGTTCCATTTCTTCCAGATTCTGTAGCTTGGTGGCATATAGTTCTTTATAGAAGTTTCGCAGGATTCTCTGGATTTCTGTGGTGTCAGTTGTGATATCTCCTCCATCGTTTACAATTCTATTAATTTGAGTCTTCTCTCTTTTTTGTTTGGTGAGTCTGGCTAGGGGTTTGTCAATTTTGTTTAATCTTTCAGAGAACCAACATTTGGCTTCATTGATCTTTTGTATGGTTCTTTTATTTTCGATGTTGTTTATTTCTGCTCTAACTTTAGTGATTTCTGTCCTTCTGGTTGCTTTAGGGTTCCTTTGTTCCTCTTCCTCTAAGTCCTTGAGGTGTGCAGTAAGGTCGTTCATTTGAGCTTCTTCTTGGTGTTTAATATGTGATTGTATGGCTATAATTTTCCCTCTCAGTACTGCTTTAGCTGTGTCCCAAATATTTTGATAGGTTGTGTCTTCATTTTCATTAGTTTCCAGGAACATTTGAATTTCCTGTTTGAGTGAGTCTCTGACCCAGTGGTTCTTAAGGAGCATGTTGTTTAGTTTCCAAATTCTGTGTCTTTTAATAATTTTCTGTTTGTTGTTAAATGTTAGTTTTACTCCACTGTGGTCTGAGTAGATACTTGGGATGATTTCAATGCTCTTGAATTTATTATGCTGTCTTTGTGGCCTAACATGTGGTCTATCCTTGAGTATGTGTTATGTGGATTTGAAAAGAAGGTGTATTCCAGTTCTTTGGGGTGGAGGAGTCTGAAAATGTCCAAGAGGTCTAGTCTGTCAATCTCTTCATTCAATTCTCTTGTATCTTTATTGGTTCTCTGCTTTGTTGATTCTCTGCTTTGTCTAAGTGTGAGAGTGGGGTATTGAAGTCTTCCACTATTATTGTATTACTATTGATGTATTTTTGAAATTCTTTCAGTAGGTGCTTAATGTATTTAATTGGTCCCTCATTGGTTGCATAGATGTTAATAATGGTTAAGTCTTCTTGGCTGATTGATCCTCTAATCATTATGTAATGTCCTAGCCTATCTTTTATTACTTTATTTAATTTCAAATCTATCGTATCTGAGATGAGAATGGCTGTTCCTGCCCTTTTTTGTGGTCCGTTAGCCTGTATGATAGTTTTCCATCCTTTCACTTTAAGTCTGTGTTTATCTTTTTGTGACAGATGGGATTCTTGCAAGCAGCATATGGTTGGGTTATGTTTTCTGATCCATCCCCCCACCCTGTGCCTTTTGATGGGTGAGTTTAAGCCATTGACATTTATTGATATTATGGATTTAATGTATTGTAGTGCTATTGTTCAAAAAAAATTTGTTTGCTCTGATATATTGCAAGTATTATAGTGATGTTCTTGTTTATAAGAGGTCTTTTAGAACCTCTTTCAGGGCCGGCTTGGTGATGGTTGCCTCCTTTAACTGTTGTTTATCTAAGAAGGTTTTGATCCCTCCATCTAGTTTGAATGAACGTCTAGCAGGATATATTATCCTTGGTTGAAACCCTTTTTCATTCAGGGCTCCATAGATATATTGCCACTCCCTTCTGGCTTTTAGAGTTTGAGTGGAGAAGTCTGCAGATAATCTTATGGGTTTTCCCTTGTATGTGACTTTTTGTTTCTGTCTTGCAGCCTTTAGGATCCTTTCTTTATCCTTACTTCTTCTCATTGTGACTATGATGTGTCTTGGTGTCTTCAGGTCTGAGTTGATTCTGTTTGGTACTCTCTGGGCCTCTTGAACCTTGATATCCTTTCTGTTATTCAGGTCTGGGAAGTTTTCTTGTATTATTTCCTCTAGAATGTTTGCTTCCCCTTCCTCTCTTTCTTCCTCTGGCAGGCCAATTATACGAATGTTACTTCTTTTGAGATCATCCCATATGTCTCTGTTGTTGTTTTCAGTGTCTCTCAATCTCTTTTTAAGCTCTTTCACCTCTTTATTTGTTTTCTCTAACTCATCCTCTGTCTGACTAATTCTGTTTTCTGCTTCTGTTAGTCTGCTTTCCCTTGCCTCAGCTTCTTTCTTCATTACAGCTATTTCAGCTTTCCGTTCTCTAATTGCCTCAAGATAATCAGTATTTTCCTTGGGGGTCTCAACTGTTGTTTCCCTAATACTGCCATTCCTTTCCTCCAATGTTGTTTTCATTTCTGTTATTAATAAGTTTATTATTGCTTGCATACTTTTCTTATCTATGGTTACTTCTGGATGATTTGTAGTTTCTTCTGGGCTCTTGTCTTCATTCATTGGAGTAGCAGTTTTATTTGTTTTTGATCTACCCATTTTTTTGATTTATGTGTTTCTTTTTTTATGCTCTGTTGTTCTTCAGTTGTTGTGTCTTGAGTACAAGTAACACTATACTAAATACCTTTATGACAATTGCAGTCACCAACCTCAGGAATTACAGTAGCAACTGAAGCAAGTATTGAAGCAGTTTAATCGTTACCAGTTAGTCAAAAATTTTCTCCAGTCTGTGAATAAATAGTAACCAAATCCCAGTGAAGAAGAAAGAGAAAAGAAAGAAAGGATAGCAAGAATAGACAGTTATGCAAATCTACTATCCACTGTATATTCTAGGGGTAACAAGAGGGGAAAGGGAACTAGAGCAGAGATAAACACATAGGGAGTCCACTCTGAGTCAGATTTCTTCCCCAAAATAATTCACAAATTCAGAAAGGCAAAGAAGAAGGAAGAAGTGTATGACAAGATTAAAAAAGAGAGAGAGAGACAAGACGAGAGAGAGAAAAGGGAAAAGATAAGAAAAAGAGCTGTAATTAAAGAGCAGTGAAAGGAAATTCCCAAATGTGTATCAGTGAATTCAAAAAAGCACACTGTTTGTTGGTGTGGGGGCTGGGGGCTGTGACTTTGGAAGCTGTAGGATTAAGGAAGAAGGGATGACAAGAATGAGAAAAAAATAGAGAGAGAGAGAGAAAAGAAAAAGATAAGGAAAAGAACAGTCATAAAAGGGCAGTGAAAGGAAAGGTGTTTTTTTTTGGTATTTATTTTTAATTATTTAATTAGCTATGCGGGGTGAGGTGGGGGGGTTGGCTACTTAGAAAGAAAAAAGGCCAGAGGTTTCAGAAGGGTATAGACTTAGAATTAATGATACTCCCTGGTGGGGCAGGAATTTGGTAAAGAAAAGGAGCTCCCCTTCCCTGCTAGGAGCTGGTCCCCAGGGACTGGTTATTGGGGGGGGGGGGGGTGGCGGGGAAGGAGGTATGCTTGAAAATTAAAAGGAAGAAAAAAAATTTTTCCCCTTTTTTCCCTACTCTAATTCTTAACCCAAATTAAGTTATAGTCACCTCCTTGGTGTCACCACTAGGACCCCTTATTGGCTGGCCTGCTAAAGGCAGAAAATCCTACCTTTTCCAGGAGATGTGGTCAGAGCTCAGCCACTAGCAGCTTCTCAGTCCGCCATCTTCCGGGAAACCCCCTGGCTACCTTCCTAACAGGGGTGGGTCATGCAGAAAAATAAGGAAGTAACTACACATTTGGCATTGCATACTAGTTACACAGGTGCCAGTACACTGTTAAGTGCCTTTGCAATGCCTCAGGAAGAAAACCTGACTTCTCAGCACACTTCCATGGAGTGGGGAGTTTCTAGACACCGTGCAATGCTAAGGCTGCCTCAAGAAAAATGTTTCTGGAAGATGGGAATAGAGTGTGAAAAATGGGAGGAGAGAGCTTGGCACAGAGACAATAGATTATATCAAGATAAGGGGAGCCTATGCCCAGTTCTGAGTTATAGCCTGGCTTCTAATATTTACATTGCTGTCACTTGGATATGAAGCAGGTAGAGCATTACAAGGGCACTTACCATGCCTAAGGCTAATTTTACAGCTAAGAAAAAAAGATAGGATTCACCAGCTTCTTTGCAGTGACTTTGAAAATATCTGTGATAATGCATCAGTAGCTGAAATCAAAAGAGGTATCTCAGAGAGGAAAATGGGTGTTCAAAAATAGGAGATGAGAAATAGTCACTGACTTGTTTGCCACCAATGTTAATTACACATGAATGCTTTCACTGTTTGAAAGAATGCTGTATTTAGGAAGCTTTGACTGGTGCTGTTTCTTTGTCTCTCGGGGTCTCAGATCTAAAACACCTGAACAGTTTCCTGAAAGAAGATGCTAGGTCAGGTCTAACTTGCCTAGCAACAACCTAAAATATTTCTATAGACAAAGGTGATTCTGGGCCAATAGTCTGATCTTTCTCCCTCTTTTTCAGACCCATCAGAACAGACCTCTGAGAAGATGTATAAGGAAATTTCCCAGTTGACCTGTGGGTCCAGAGTTTTACCAGATCTTTTCCAAAGTAAGTTGCATGTAGTATTAACCCAATTATTATTTGTTAATCATAGATGAAATGTCCAACTATCAAGAGCCACTCTGATTCTCCTTACTTAAAGTATGGTTCCCAGACCACCCACAGCAGCTGCATTGAGGATTTTGTTAAAAATGTGGAGTTCAGGCCTCACCCCAGACCTGTTGAATCAGAACCTGCCCTTTAACAATTCCCCAGGTGGTCTGTGTGGCTTTCCAAGTTGGAAAAACATTCCTCCAGATTCTCTTTCTTGAGGAGGTCATTTTCATCAGGCTCTATTCTTAATAGAAAACAGGTTGAGAAATTTAAAAGCAAATACAAATACAGGACTACAAATACCAGTTTGGAAAACGTAAAGCTTTTGGTGAACATTGAACACAAGCCAGAAAATGACAGTTTATAAAAGCTAATATACCCTGTACTAAGGTCAAAAGGCAGGTGTTCCAAGGAGAGCAGCTCTGATTATGATGGATATTTCCACACAGCCAACCACTGAACACAATCTTTTGTTAAAATGCCACATGGTTCTTTTGGCAGAATTAGCTCCCAGATTTGCAGTGGGAATTAGACAAGAACATCTCCTTCCTTTCCTTGGAGGTGTGGGGATGGGGGCTGGAGCAGGCAACAGGGAACACTTCTGAGGACAAGAAAGAGCACAGTTGAAACTAGAAGGAGGGGCACGAAGATAGGAAAAGCAGAAGAAACATAAGGGCACAGACCTGGAGAAGGAAGAAGAAAGTGATGCATTGCTAGGTCTCTGGGACCAGAGGAGCAACAAGCAGTGGGCACTTGACAAGGAACTAAGGGTAAAGAACAGGGACTGCCTTAGGGTAAGGAAGGTGGCTACTCTGGCTTAAAAATCACTAGAAATTTTCTTACCCAGTTTCTCTGAGTGGATCTGGGTAAAGAAACGGGGCAAGATCAGATAGATTCAACACAGAGTGAAAAGGTTGAAAGAATTATGAAAAATACATGAGTCCAACATCTCTGAATAGTTGGTGAATTTGGAAAATAGAGGGACTTGAGTTTGAAGAGCATAATCCAGATGGAATACTATGCACAGAACTACACCTGGTGAGAACAGCAAAACCCAGCATCCTAGCTCTACTCATGTTTTTCTTGTCTTTTTTCCTGCTCCCTCCTCCAGCCCACATTTAACCCCCTGGTTTGAAATCTGTCCACTTGGTTCCTTTAAAAGTATAGCTGCCAACCAGTTGATTTCTAATCCCTTTTCATAACAGTCTTTGATTTCATAACAGTCAATTTGATTTTAAAAACTAAACCATCTTCCAGTTCCACAGTGAGATCCCCTGAAGCCCATCAAATCCCTATCTACAGACACTTGCTCTGTCTGTCCCAAGGCCAGATTTGTGTACATGACATTTTGAAAGAATAAGAAGGGGAAACTCCATAACTAGATGTGTAAAAGAGATGGGTGACCTCAAATTTCCAACACTGAGTTCTAGAGAAATCAGTAACACCACTAACAGGTTAGGAGTAAGGGAGATGATTGATTTTTTTTTTTACTGAAAGTGAGGTTACTACTTTAACAACATTTTTAATAGTACTTTATTTTAGGAACGATCTTAGACTTGTTTCATATTTTTAGTCTTTCCCTGTTATGATATTTATCACTTTCCCAGGTAATTATCATTCCTCCTTTTGTTCTCCTTGAGTTTTAGGCCACTCAGATGCCCACCAATTACATCCCAGATTATTCAAATACCTTGAATTCCAAGATAATATTGGCAAGATACAAACATTCCAATATTGGAGGGCAAAGGGCAAGTAGATTTCTTTTTAACAATGGTAATTAGAATTTGGTTTTCCTCTACATGATATAAACAATTAAACTGGGCAGTTAATTTGAGTGGCACAGGAGAAAGAACACTACTCTCTCATTGCTTTCCTAGTATCTGTCATCTTCATCAGGTTTTGGCACAAACAAACAGTCCTGGTGGCAGAGCTGAACTCTGCAGTACAGCTCCTATTTCATGTTTGCCCTCTACGTTACTCGTCAAATTAGACATGTTAGTAATACCCATAATTACATGTTGCAAGCAGCCAAGCTGCAGTAAAGTGTACTTAGATGCTAATCACACTTCAGGGAAATCCCCACAAACAATGTTTTCAAGCCTCCTCTAACCTCTGGCTTGGAGACCAGGCATAGGTTCTTTTATAATTCCAGTAATCTACCCTTAATTTCGAATTGTGCCTGATAATTTAGAGTGCTTCTTGAAAGAAAAAATAGCAGAATGCTAAGCCCCAGGGTGGTCTGGAGAGCGTATTCCAGTTTTACCAAGTTTATTTTGCCAGTATATTGTAGGTCTACCAAAAAGGAGGACCCCAAACCAACTTGAGCATGTTGGGGCAGGGGTGTGAATTCACATGCATATATGTGCACCCAAGTACTGATGTGTGTCTTGAGGAGCAGAGGATATGACAGATACTGCCAGTGCCCTGCCCCTATTTCCGGGAACCTCTTCACCCTGCTCATGCACATTGCCCTCCGGCTGCTTTCACTTTCAGCAGCCAGCACTGTTCCTTTTGGAAGACAGCTTCTAGGCTGCAGGGAGCTAGTTTGTGTACGTGTTCAGAGAGCTAATTTGTCTGGGAATTTACTTCCTCAGAGGCAGCCCTATGACTGACAGATGTGGAGAGACTATTCACCAGCCCTTTTGTCCCTGATCAAGATTACTCAAATGTGTGCTCTATGCTATCTGCAAAGGTCACCCTTGGGGATGGAACCACAATTACTCTTCATGGTGATATCATGTCTTTGCGTGTTTCCTCCCTTTCTTAGCTCTTCTTTCCCACTCCCCAAAGATCTTTTCTAGAAACTGATAAATGTACATGTGTCCTCATCTTAGGGCCTGTTTCTGTCTCCTAGGATGCTAATCATTTGGTCCCACTTCATATCCTTATTAATATCACTCCCTCTTCAAACATAACCTTGAGTCATAAAGTCAGACATACATCCTTCAGTTCCTCCTTCCTGCTGGTGGCTTCCTCCCCCCCCCCCAACAGCCAGCCCAACTGATAGAATGCTACCTGAGCTCTCCTTTCTTAAATGAGGCTAGTAATAATCCCAGTGTCTGGAAAACTGACCTCAGGCTCACAAGTAAAGTACTATTTCCTTTTTATGGTCTAGGAAATCTAAGGAAAATGATGTTCTTAAAAGGTGACCATGGCCTCTGAGTTTCCCAAGGAAGTGACCTTTACTACACACCTTTACTTCATATAGATTATTAAACTTGTCTTACACATGTAGATTTCAGCCAAAAATACATAGGAAGTTCTAAAGTGTTTTTTGTTTGTTTGTTTGTTTGTTTGTTTTGTTTATGAAGGAATATAACTAAACATGCTTAAGTTCTGTCAGCTCTTTCACCTTCAGGCCTCTACCTATACAAAGTTAGAAACAACCAACCAAATACAGGTGGTTGAGAATAAAATTTTAAGATAGTTTTCAATGGGTGTCTGCTGTAAATATACTCAACAAATGAATTCTGAAACTTGCCATGAATTTGTGCCATTATATTTAAAAGTGAAATGGATCCATTTTACTAAACTCATAGAGTTTAGGCATACTGTCACTTGTTAGATACAATGTGAGTTTGCAAAAGTATGTAGGTAACCAGATAAATTCTATAATGGTTTCATTGTAAACCCTGAATTTTATTCCTAGTAATTTTTTTAATGTAGCACTGACATTTAGTGATCTTAAGAAAAGCATAGAGAGAAAAATATTCCAAGAAATGCTTTGTAATCCAGAAAGCATTCATATAAAAATTCAAAACCCCTGCACAAAGCATATTTATAGAGGGAATTTTTCCATTTGAAATCCCACATTGTTTTTTAATAACTTGGGGAAATGTTTAGAAAAAGAAATTCAATGCCTAGCTAGCTTTCAAAATGTAGACAATATTTACTTTTATCTCCATACTTAGCTCAAAAATAACTGAATTATTTTTTGCCAACATTTCTCAATACTCTCACATGGCACTAAGATAAATCATAGCAGTTTTAATCTCAGAGGGTTCGTTTGGCATTTAGGAGTGGAGAGGAAATTTATTTATGAACCATTAGCATCATAAATGGAGATTGCTCTTGGGACATAATAATCTCCTTTATATAAATAAGATATGACTACATGGCAATAAAATACATGGTTCGCTTAGCTAGAAATGAAAACTTCAAAATATTTGGAAATGTTCTATTTAAATGTACCTTATATATTAATTTCTAGATTTTAATATAAGAAGGTAACTTGAAATAGAATGATTCTCAATAATATATATAGTTGAATATTTCAAGTTGAGTTAATGGAACTTATTGATCAACTATAAGGTGATTTTGTTTTTAGAATAGTAATGTTTATGTTAATTTAAGAATAAATTACTTCATAGTCACATTAAATTAATATATACCAGCCAAGTGAATATGCAAGATTGCTTTTTTTCAGAAATAAGATGAAAAGCCACAAATTAATCCAAACCTAAGAAGAATCATTTCACATTAGGTAAATTGCATCCTATTTCTTCATATATAGAGGATGCATGAAAAAAGGAGGGGGTGTGACATAGTGAAAAGACCATTGGCTTTAGAGCAAACACAGATGAGCTTAAGGGCTAGTGCACTGATTTTATGAATAAATGGACAGATTAATATTGATGTTTATTTGTGAAAAAAAAGTTTCTTCAATTCTCTTAAAACTTGCCTATACATAACCCCATGCATATAATGTGGTGAAGATTAATGATTATTCTAATATATTTAATGTCTTGGCATGATGTTCATATAAAGTAGATATTTAGTAAGTAGTAACCATTCCATTAATAAAACCAGTGATTCTCAACTGCACTCACATAAACATGACTCTGAAGATCTTTCATGATCTGGTGTCCTTAACCTGACGATCCATTTGGTGAATGGTCATACTCCAAAATGAAGTCAGTGGATACGAGGATACCTGCAGTAGGCTGTTTGTGTGCCTCACATATATTCTTTTAGATCTCCCTACTTCAGTATGCACTAACCAATTCTAAATACCAGCATATATTCTCTTTGGCATGGGGGGCAGTACTTTCACCAAAGTTTCAGAAGTTCAGTCATATAAGCTATTCATGCACAAAACTGAAAATTCTGGATATTTACTGCTTCCTGGAAGAAAGTAGCAACCAATGACTAATGGTTGTTAAATACACTAGCTTAGACAGCTTTCAAGGACTGAGAAGAATCTGAGATTTTTGTTCTGTCTGCAAGCTAGGAGGTAAACCTGACACATTCATGGATGATGACAAAAAAGCAAACAAACAAAAACATGCATCTCTGAGTCAGAAATTAACAACTCCATTACTCACAGTACAGCAGGGAGTATGAGTTTTGTGCTTCCATTGGTTTACCTTGACACCCAAATCCCATTGGGCTATGTGGAATTGTCCATGAGGATGCCATGCATATAGTGGGTCCATGTCCTAGCTGAAGGATTCCAAGCTTAGAAACCTCAGTCTTACAATGAACCACTAGGAAATCTGCCCAATCTTTGTCCTGATGAGGAACTAAATCTGCCCTCTGCTCATAGAAGGGCACACTATCCCTTCTGTTTGCTTGAACAGAAGTTACCATGACACATGTATAAGTATTATGGAGAATTATTTCACTACAGGGTGCCCTATATCATCATCACCCTTCCCAGCAGTACTTATTTAGCTGTAACTCACTTGGCAATGATCCTCTGATTGACTTCCTTCCCATTTCTATCTTATTTCTCCACTCCTTAATGGTATTTCCTGTAATCACCTCCCAAATAAATTATTTGCAGATACCTGAGCAAAACTGGTATGCTGCTGAGTTGGAAGAAAAGAGAAAACAGATGGTGGACCATTCACCACAAAGTCCACTGTAGCTTACTAACATTTCTCCTGCAGAAGTTATAAGAACTTGCTCTAAGTGTTATAGTTGAGATAACCAAAGAAAATAAAGTTATCTATCTTTTATTAATTCAAAATTCACAGTTTTAATTGAAATCCCAGCTTGCAGAATTTCCTGAGTAATTGATTCAATTAGCTCGTAGGAATTGTTAAACTACTGAGAAAGTAATTAATTCTAATCATTACCCAATAAGTCAAGGAAGAAAATGTACTTATGACAGATCCTGATATATATTCAGAACAGAATTTGGTGACCCTGCTATCACTGATGAGAAAATAAGATTTATTTCCACATTTTAAGTCACAATGGTGAGAATTCACTTTAACTGTACATATAAAAAAATCCAGACATGTCAGAGTTTTGAAAGAATAGCTATAATTCACAAAAGTCAGGAAACTTTTAGTTTGTTTTTTAGGAAATAGCTATAATTCCTAAACATATGTCAGGGAACTTTTAGTTTGTTTCTTCATTTGGTACCTAAGTTTCTCAACTTCCAGTTTTCATACCTTCTACATCCTTCTGTTTCAGTAATGATGTTCTCAATGGCAAGGAATAGCCTATGAAAAGCTTGGTTTCTGTGCTTACAAAATTTCTTGAGAACAATGTTCTTCTAGTCCCTAACTCCTCAACGTTTGGATCACCACTAGCAGCAGCTAGAATGGATACTCTCAGCTTCTACACCTACTAAATAAGAAACTCCAGAGGAGAGGCCTGGCCCGTTCTTACCATGTCTTCTAGATGATTCTTACACATCTTCAAATGTGATAAAAACTGTTCTAGAGTCTACCCCAGTGTCACACTTAGATTGATTATTTTTGAATCAAGGAAGCCAGCTACTTGGACTGATCATCCAAGTTGACTTATTTCAAAACCAGACTTTGGTTATGTGGAGGATGGATTATCTCACAGACTATATCCTGAAGTTTGTGAATTAGAACATGGGCCATAGGGTCATCTAGTTTTTCCCTCCTTCCTGTAATCCAAGTACCAGATTATCCTGTACTTTTGATATATTTTTCCCTGTGACTTAGTCAGCATTTGCATATTTACTTTGCATGATATTGGTCTGCATTCAAGCCACATGGATGATTACATCCATCTGTCAGAATGGAACTCAAAGATACAAGCCATGACTTTTTCTCATATCCTTGGAATCTATTTGGTCTCCATGGCCATATAGGCTGATACTATGCCAATCAGTGTTAAATGTGTGGCACTACAAGTATTCAAAAAAGAATGAAGACAAACCATTCAAATTGTCCTTCAGTCCTGCATCAAAATTCAGATTTCTCCAGACACCCCAGAATCTTAACAGTGCCTGACCCGTAACATCAATGATGAAGGAAATACATTTAAGAATATAACAGGGCTGATTTTCTTCCAGCTGACTAGTCAGAAGAAATAGCCCCCTCCTCTATCATGGCCAAATGCTGAAGTCTGGGTCCAGGTCTCAGAGGTGAGGTTGGAATGACCAACCATCTTACTTGGAGTTTGACTGAGAGTTTGCTGAGATGTAGGACTTTCAGTGCTAAAACTGAGACACTTCTGGTAAGCCAGGACAATTGATCACTGTCAATAAAATATATACTCCAGAGAACAAAGTAGAGTTAGAAGGCTCAACTTGCATGTCATATCCTGTACACTCAGTTCACAAACAAGAAGACAGCACTATGGTCAGATTTTTCCAAATCTAACTACTACTGACACCTTTCAGGGCAACCCTGGGCAAACTTGTACAAGTTGCAGGCTGTCCCCTATTTTATAACTCTTCATACCCCTGCTCCTTGTGTGGTTCTGTTTTCTTGAGCTTTCCATCTCTGGACTCTTCCATGCATCCCACCTGATCTTGCCCAAAGAAGACTTCCTCCATGTGAAATTGCAAAGACTGATTAACAGAGCAGCAGTTCTCAAACTTCACTGCATGGTAGCACTAAACCCCACAGATGGATATTTGAATTTAACTGATCTGGGGCAGATCCAAGCATTGGTATCTTTTAAAAGCTCCCATGATGATGTGAAGTCAGGGTCAAGAACCATTGGTTTGAAGCTCTTGTTCTTGAATATTACTGCACCTTTGAATTAGTTGGGAATCTTTAGAAAATATTTGTTTGGGTCTCACCCCCTGAGAGTCTTGTGCATAGTCTGAACTTCTGGGTTGATAAAAAATAAACAACAAATAATAAATTAATATTAATAATAACTCCCCAGGAGATTCTACTATGAAATAAAAATTGAGCTCCTTTGGTCTGGCTTTGTTACTCAGAATGTGCCCCTGACCACCAGCAACTTCATCCCCACCTAGAAGCTTGTTAAACTACTGACTCAATCATCCCACCCTAGACATATTGAAAGGAAATCTGCAACTTAAGAAAATCGCCCCCTGGTGATTCATATGCATCTCAAAACTTTTGAAGCTCTGGTTTGGAGCCCTACTTCCTCCTAAAGCATTTAGAAAGAACCAAAACCTTAACCTAAAGAAGAGAGTTCTCTTGGGAGAATTTTAGGCATCACACAGAATAGGAAAGCATTTTGGTAAAAGGAGGGTTTCCCCTGTCCTCTGAGTCATATCCCCAGAAGCAGTCACCTACTCCTCCTACTCATAAGAACATTCTGGTGTTATTAAATGTCAGTTGCGGATATACATCTGGCTATGAATCAGACAAGGGGAAAATAGACTATGAAGAGTTGTTGCTGATATGTGTGCTTCCTGGAAATGGCTGGCAGAGTTCAGGAGCTAGAACTGAAATTAAAGCTATCAGGGGGCACTTTTTTTTTTTTTAAAAAAAAAGATATTTGTATCAAAATGGACCCTGTCCCACATGGAAAGCAAGTAACTTGAGTATCGAAGGCAAGGGAATAGCACAAAGGAATAGAATTATCTGAGTGAGGTTAAACCAAATTAGAAAGTATGTGTGTAACAATGCACAAATTAGGGAATGCTGCTTTATCCAACATCTTGAGTACTCCAAAATGGATTGATATAAGAGCCTAAGCAGAAAAAACAGCAGTGACATTTACTTAGTTTAATAATGATTAAAAGTTATTTTGTTTCTTTGTTTTATTTTGAGCCGTCAGAATTGAAAAAATACCCTAATGTCTGAGCTGCAGTTCCACTTATTCCTTCTCTATTTCATCTTACTCAGGATCACAGTCCACTACCCAAATGCACTGGTGAGGGATGGAAATGATAAGCACTGCTCTGAACCACCCCACCCCCACCCCAATGGCCTTATTCCAAAAGACCCTATAAACACTACCAAGTCATAGCTAAAGTGCTCTGTAGAACCAGAAGCAGAAAGAGCTATCTCCAGAGCTGAAAAATGCCACCCATAGTCTTTAGAGAGAGACCTCCTTCTGCATTGAGTACACAGATTCTCAGGATAGTTACCACAATTCATCCCAGGATGTTCAGTATGTCAGTAGTACAAGGTGGGTGCTGGCTGGTGCCACCTGTTTTTACAGTGGAGGAAATCTGCTTTATTGTTGTTCAAATGTGCAGTGGAGAATGAAGCATTGCTCAAATCCATCTCCCCCATTTGTTGCTTTGTTTTGGAGGATATTTATACAGGCAGGGGAAGGGGGTAGAGACTTTGGGAATAAACAAGGTTGGATCATGAATAGGTTGTAATTTAGTGTTTGCCCTAAAGGGAAGAGACAAGCAGGAACAGGGGTAGGCAGGAGGCATCATGTCATCTGGCATTCTGGATCAATGCTTGGGCACCACACCCATACTGACAATCCTGTCCTTTTGGGGCCACAATTTCAGTATCTGGGGCAAAGGCCCAACCTTGAGACAATTAATCAAATAGGAGAGCAGCAGTGTTTGCAGTTGTGTGTGGATTTCACAAGAAGCAAAAGCAGTCCCACATACACAAGAAACCAGGGTTTCTAGAGAAATGATAACTTGAAGTCAGAATGTTTTAAAATCATATTTAGGAGCCACACAGGAGGAACTTTGAACCCATCAGCTTAAAAATATACCTCAGACTATATCCTCACTTGGGCACTCTAGCTACTATGAGTCCAGACTTTGTATCGCAACAACAATAATGTGACCATTTTCTGAGTGTGGGCATCACGGGAGAGCTTGTCAGCCATGAAAACTCTAGGCCCCATCTCAGATCTGCTGAATCAGAATCGGTATTTTACCATAGTTCCCAGGTGATTCATATGTTCCTGGACGCCTAGGATACACAGATCTAGGACAGTGACTATCAGTTTTGGCTATGCAAAGGTATGACTTGGGCCTGTGTCCCTTCACTCTCTTCTTATTTCCTCATGAAGAAATGCTCAGCTGGGGAGCTAACCAGGCCCCTCCCCAAATTAAAGCAGTCTTTGAGATGGTGAAACTTGGCACCCTGATATTCTAAAAGCTTTCTAGGCTTTCCCAATGGACAGTCAATTTTGAAAGCTGCTCACAAGATAAGTAGGATAAGAAGCAGGGTTGTTTTTCAGGGCCTCATTTTTACATTCTCTCTCCCAGCCCCTCCCTCTTCCAACATAGGAAATATCGGCATTGTTAGGGAGCTATCCTGCCTCTACACTTCTAGGTCCTTGAGGCTGGAGTCATTAAGTCAAAATAAGAGATAGTAGCCGGAGAAAAGAGGAAATTTAATTGAATGAGCATGAAGGCACATGCATAGAGTATTAGAGCCTCCCAGTTGGTCATTCCATTGTGGTTATATAGTGTCTAGAAAAATGAGGCAATAAGTTTAGAAGGAAAACGCAAAATGAAAAACTGTAATTTACAGAAAAAAGAAAACTGCAGGATTTATTCACATATGCCTTGAAGAAAACAGACGTTGCAAGCCCTAGCCTGGAGTAATAAGGCAGTAGGGCTGTTCATCACCTCCAGAATCACCAGAGATTTATTTCCTGGCTTAGGGGAAGATAACTAATTAGCCATAAAAATCTTTGTTGGATTGCCTCTCTTAATTTATTCCAATTCAAAATAATCAACATGTCTCTTAAGCACATCCTGGGTCAGCCTGTCCTTGGCCTCAGCAGCATCTTAAGTGTGTTAATTAAATTCATAGTTTAAGTCAAGGTGTGCTTCCTTAAACAGCCACATAGATATGGCATGCGACTGTGCCCCTGCACTGTCTGTTTATGCTTCCTCAATACATAGAGCTAAAAAGCTATATTGTTTGTTCTACCTAGGATGTTTTTTGTAGCCTTGAATAAGTCATCCTAAGATTTGGTTTAGTTTTCTTTCAAATATAATCTTAAATCTCCCTTCACCCCTTAAATTATATATATATATATAATTGGTAGAGACTCATCCAGCATAGAAGGCAAAAACCAGGTCTTAAAAGTAATGTAAGATCCTGGCTAGTGAGGATGTTAAAGAATCCCCAGCAGCCATTAGTAGGAAATTGTAAAGCATTAAAAACAAAAGAAAAAAAATCTAGAGAAGGTTCCCAGTATTACAGAAATACTATATCGTTTCTTCTCCAAAACAGAAGATTCCGGGTGCATCTGGGTGACAAGTCTAGCAGATGGAGACTTGTCTCAAGTGGCCTCCCCCAGGGCTCTGTTCTGGCTCCTACGCTATTTAATATTTACATCAATGACCTCCCAGAAACTTCTTCAAGGAAGTTCATCTACGCCGATGACATCTGCTGTGCAACTCAGGCATCAGAGTTCGACATCCTCGAGGAAACACTCACGAAAGACATGTCTCTGATATCTGATTACTGTAAAAAAATGGCGACTAATCCCTAGCACTGCAAAAACGGTATCATCTGTTTTCCATCTACACCATGCCTCGGCCTCGCGTGAGCTTAATGTGCAGCTTGGCAATACGAGAATCCGGCATCAAGCCCAGCCAGTCTATCTTGGCGTTACTCTCGATCGCACTCTGTCATTTCACAAACATCTCATAAAAACTGCAGCAAAGGTGGGCGCGAGGAATAACATCATTGCAAGACTGGTCAGCTCCTCATGGGGCGCGAGCGCTTCCACACTACGATCATCATCTCTGGCATTATGCTATTCCACTGCAGAATACTTTGCCCCAGTATGGTTCCATAGCCCCCATGTCCACTTGGTCGATTCCAAATTATATTCCTCCATGAGTGTTGTTAAAATTCGGAGGCTCCAGCTGGCCGGGCTAGCTTCACAGGCGGGTAACAGAGACAACGAGAGATGTACGGCTGGGCAGGGAATCTGTATTTCTTTATTCAGGAACAACGATTTATAAACTAAGACAAACTAATCACCAAACAGAACTCTGCTGCCTCTTTCCCCCGCGACGGCACCAAGCACTCTCTAACTCTCGAACTCTGGACCTCTCGAACTCTGCAACTCTGGAACCCTCTCGGGGTTCCTTGGGGCGGGGCCAAGCGGGCCCTCGAAACTAGCAGGAGTGATCCAAATTTTTTTGGCAGGGGAGAACTAGAACAACCCAATGTAAAGCATACAACAATTCCCCCTTTTCTTTTTAACTAAATGACTACAGTATCAAGCGTGTGGGGTGAACAGAAACCTATATCGTACAGGCATTTTTTAAAAAAAGAAACTGGCACAAACATGGAGAAGCATGTAAGCAAGTAACAAGAACCAGTGTGCTGCCAAGGGAAGCCTCTGTGGGCAAAACTTTATTAGCTTAAAAAAAACATTTCTTGCCTCTGGGGGGCGTACTTGCCTCGACAGGCATTTGCATGGGGGTGGGGAACGGCCTAGAGTCCCAAAGGCAGCTGGCTGCAATACTTACTATGAAACAAAACTTCTTATTAGCATAACCATAGCACAATCTAACGTTTCTAATAGAGAAGGAATTTGAGACTTTTACATATCAACAACGTCTTTTTAACCTTTTGTTACACCCATTCAAGATGGAGACACACCCTAGGTGTGCGCAGGAAAGGAAACCTCAGGCATGAGAATAATTAGCATAGCCATTGTGCGATCTACCATTTCTAATAGAGAAGGTCATGGAGAGTTTTACACATCAACAAGTCTATTTAACCTTTTGTTATACACATTCAAGATGGAGGCACACCCTAGGTGTGCGCAGGTCTTTAGACCAACTTAGTTAAAATATATTGTTAACTAATATTTACCTCAGACTTTAAATGTAAGTTAATTTTATCTTTATGAGAGTTACGTTGAAAACCTTTTTAATTTAACTTTGTCTAGTAAGAATTTAGCCTTAAAGTTACTGTTTACCAAACTTTAAACACACACATAAACATGGTCATTAATACACAAGGAGAGAAACCTTTGTTACGAAGACATGTCATTTTAAACACGAATTTAAATCTGTACTGTCTTAGTTGTTGGGGGGGGTGCGTTGTCCAGTGGTGGTCTCTTGGGCAGCTTCACTTCTAGGAATTGCAGGTTGCGATCTCTGCACAAATCTCTGTGTACTCCAGCTTGTCTGCCTTCAGACCGGACCGGCAGCTGGAGATCTCTTGTGCCCAGTTTCGGCAGGGAGCCCGGGGGTTCCGGGAGGTCCGGGATCGTTCCAGAATTCATAGCACGAGGGCGGGTGGGCCAGCCTTGTAGAAGGCGTGGGCTGAGGTGCCCAGGGGTGGCGGCCATGATAGGCCACCGTGGCCCTGCCCCATGGCCCTGCCATGTCTGCTGCCCTGTTCGCAGTGGCCGAGCAGCGTGGAGGGATCACGTGTCCAGTGCCCTGCGCCACGCGGTGGAGAGCCGGCTCCTGTGGGCTGGTCTGCGTGCTGGCATTGGGCTCCTGTGTGGTGGCATCGGGCTCCTGCGTGTTGGCATCGGGCTCCTGTGCGGTGGCATCGGGCTCCTGCGTGGTGGCATCGGGCTCCTGCGTGGTGGTGTCGGGCTCCTGTGTGCTGGCATCAGACTCCTGTGGGCTGCGGGGCTGCAGGTGCGGTGCACGGGGTTGTCTGGGCGCAGCCAGCTGGCTGGCTGTTTAACCAGGTGGAAACAGCAGCTCTGCACCTTGCCTCCCGCCGCTGGCTCCTCCCGCTGGCTGTTCTGAGTTCAGCCGAGCGAGTGGAAACCACAGAGTGGTCCAGAGATAAATGTTCCAGAAACAACGAAACAGTCTCGTGAAGAAAGAGCAGAGGCCTTTGGAGATCTCTTCACAAGCAGAAGAGAAGGCCATAGTACATAGGTAGCCAAATTGTCTTCACTTATCTGAGAGATGCGCAGGTCAGGTCCACGTGGGCGCCATTTATTGTTAAAATTCGGAGGCTCCAGCTGGCCGGGCTAGCTTCACGGGCGGGTAACAGAAACGACCAGAGACGTACGGCTGGGCAGGGAATCTGTATTTCTTTATTCAGGAACAATGATTTATAAACTAAGACAAACTAATCACCAAACAGAACTCTGCTGCCTCTTTCCCCCGCGACGGCGCCAAGCACTCTCTAACTCTCGAACTCTGCAACTCTCGAACTCTGCAACTCTGGAACCCTCTCGGGGTTCCTTGGGGTGGGGCCAAGCGGCCCACGAAACTAGCAGGACTGATCCAAATTTTCTTGGCAGGGGGAGAGCTAGAACAACCCAATGTAAAGCATACAACACATGAGGATAATTTCTGGAACCATCCGTTCCACCCCGGTTCCATGGCTGCCAGTTCTTAGCAACATCGCCCTGCCAGATATTCGTCAGGATGTGGCATCATCTAAGTTCATTTCCCACATCTACACTCGACCGGACCTGCCAATATACGCGGATATCTTCACCCACCCTGTCCAACACTTGACGTCTCATCACCCAATCTGGTCCCCTATGCCTACACTGAACTTCTCTGTTCCAGTCTCTTGGAAACAGAGTTGGCAGTCAGCTGAGGTAAAGAACAAACACCTCATCGCAGAACCCTGCAAGCGTCAACCCGGCTTTGACCTAGCACGTTATGATTGGGCCCTCCTCAATCCCTATCAAACAGGCCATGGCCGCTGCGCCGCTATGTTCCATCGCTGGGGAGTCAGAGACGACCCAAACTGCCCCTGCGGCTCCAGACAGACTATGACCCACATAGTCAATGACTGCCACCTCTCCAGATTCAAAGGAGGTCTCAAAACTTTACATCAGGCTCAACCTGACACTGTTGACTGGCTACGGAAGAAGGGAAAACGCTAGAAGAAGAACAGAAATAGAAGTCACACGTTTCACATTTGTTACAAACGTGCCTCCATGGTAGAACAAGATCCAGAGCTGAAGGGCACAGGTTACTCCCTGAGCACTCAAGGATGGCGGTGGCAACATTGTTGACTCCAAGATGATGATGCTAATGTGCACTGAGCTAAACAAAAGACTTCAAGTCTTGAAAACCAGGACAGCTCTTCAGGTCATCTGGTCATCTGGCCTTCTGCATCAAGATGGGTTTGGTCCTTGTAAAAATAGACCTGAAGTTCTGCTATTTGCCCTGCAGGCAAAAGGGCAAGCAGAGACAAGTGGGTGGGGTGGGGCTATGAATTTCAGCTCCTAGGCCTTTCCTTGTAAATTCAGTTTTAACATATTAACTTTCTTACAAAGCAGTTCTTGTAAACAGAGTGCTAAAAGTTATTATCTTTTACTTAGTGCAGTTTATCAATTTTAGGTCACCTCAGTCCCTCTAGGGCCAAGTCAGACAGCTTTGTCCTTTGGAGTAACAGTTTAAATGGCACTATTAGAAGTCTGTCTTTCCATTGCATAGCTAGAACCAAACCAGAGCTTGATTTGTTAAACAAACAAACAAACAAACAAAAAAAACATCTCCAAACTTGAACTCTAACTAGCCTTCCAACTCATCTTAGTGTATTCGTTCCTGACCCCCTGTTATCTACTGTCTGCTCTTTAGGTCCAATTAACACGTGACCAGTCTCTTGATAAACCATCTATTGCACTTGTCAAAAGTCAAAACCCTTCATAGGGCAAGTTCCTCCCACCTTTCTCTCAGTCTCCTCTCCTATGTCACTCTCTTCTGTAAGTACCAGCGAGTGAAACACAACATATAGTCACTTTCATGTTCATAAATCTCTCCTACCCTCCACCCTCCAATTTCACCACAGCTGGACGTCTCATACATAACACCCCATTCCTTCCCTTCCAGGAACTTCACAGTATAACTACACATTCATACGTCAATATTTGATTAATGTTTCTCTTCTCATCAACAATAGCACAAAGGTGTATGTTCTCTCCCATTAGTATTACGTATTTTATTTTTGTTTTGTATTATTTTATTTTTAATAGTGATTAACAAGATTTTAAGATAACAAAGGTATAATTCTATACAGTTCCCACTAGCAGAGTTCCGTGTCCTATCGCCTTCGTTGGAAACTTCCCTATTTATCCCTCTGGGAGTATGGACCAAAATTCTTTATCAGAGCACTGCTAAACTCTGGTTTATGGTGGTTTGGGGGATTGAACCTGGGACTTCAGAGCCTCAGACATGAGAGTCTGTTTGCATAACCATTATGCTATTTACCCCTGCAGTATAACATATTTTATTAACATATTGGCACACATGTTTGTTGATGAAGGGAGGAGGAAAGGGAGAGAAGGAAGGACTAAGAGATAGTTTAGGGGAAATTAGTTGTAATGGAAAATTATGCATTGTCTAAAAGCAGGAAAGGTAAACTTCTAGGGGGGAGCAAGAGAGCCTTAGTGTTCTAGACTGACATCTACATGGAAGAATCACAAGAGAGGCGGCCATATTTCAGGGAGACAAACATTTATTGAGACAAAGCAGGAATAGAAAGGAGGAAAATACACACATTAGAGGCATGTGTGTGTGTGTGTGTGTGTGTGTGTGTGTGAGAGAGAGAGAGAGAGAGAGAGAGAGAGAGAGAGAGGGAGATGCCCAGAGTTTCCTGGTCTTGTAACTTTTATAGGGAGACACTGAGGGGATTTACTTCAGCCATTATCTCCAGGTGATCACATCTGCATTCATCTGCACATTTGCATTTCATGGCCTTAGCAATCAGATGGGAAGGGAGATGCTGGTGCAGGACTCAGACATCTTGGCCATCTGGCCCCTCTTCCTGGCTACCTGATGGATCCACAGGCAGAGAGGTTGCTAATGTCCTTCCTCCAGGGGAATCTTCCCCTAACAAACTTTTTCAAAGTAAGGGCCAAACAGTAAATATTTCTGGCTTTATGATGCATAGGGTCTCTGTGGGGGTTACTCACTTCTGACATGATGACAGCAGTCAGAAGGTATAAATGGATGGGCTGTGCTTCAGTAATACTTTATGGACACTGAAGTCTAAGTTTCATAACAATTACACAAATTCAAAACCGTTCTTCATTTGATTTTCTTCAGCCATTGTATGATATAGAAAACATAGCAGGGGCTGGGTGGTGGCGCACCTGGTTGAGTTCACATGTTACAGTGCACAAGGACCCAAGTTTGAGCCCCCAGTCCTTACCTACAGGGGGAAAGCTCATGACTGGTGAAGCAATGCTACAGGTGTCTCTCTGTCTCTCTCCCTGTCACCCCCTTCCCCCTCAATTTCTGGTTGCCTCTATCAAATAAATAAAAATAATAAAAATTAAAAGCCACAGTCATACAAAACAGGCTATGGCTGAATTTCATTCTGGGACCAAACTACCAAATTTGGTCTATAGGACATGTTTCCAGTGCCTAGAATCTGATTTTGAATCTAGAGTTATTCAACAACTCTGCAACTTGTGGATAGCTGATAGAAATGCAGACTGATTCTTTTCATAGACATCTATAGACATGCTAATGAATTTTTTCAGGTGGAGAAAGAAACCTTGCCACCAAAAATAAATAAATAATAAAAGTAGCTTTACAACTTTTTGCAAATCATTTTAACATTTCTTATTCAATATAAGATATATGATTTTTCTCTTGATTTTCTTGTTATAAAATTGCCTTCTCTCATTTAACTAGTGATATTAAGTCTTTAATATCTGCTTATCTCATATGTGTGTGAGAATAATGTTTTTGCCATTTAAATAATTCTTTTTTATCATTTGGTAGGGGAAATATTGAATTGTTGGGAAAAAATCATGATGCATTTTTACATGGAAAAATAAGTCATAATTTTCCTGACAATCCAATAATAGTTTACAAGACAGTTGTTGACACAAGGGTACAGTTTCTCATCTCTCAGTGATAGATGTCTGCACACTAAGCAACTGAATGTCCCTGACACAATAAAACCTGTGACAGTAAATTCTTTGGACTACTTCCAAATATCCACTCACATTGAGGGGAAAGCTTAGGCTCTTTTCTATTACACTCTTTGTACGCTTCATCTATTGATACACCTCCTCATGTCAAGAAGTGAGGTGTTTCAAGGCAACATATACACAGAAAAATAATGGTAAGAAAGATAGTGGAATCCAAGAAAATATAAGTATGCAAAATACTATGATTAGAGGTGATCCATAAATTAGACGCTTTATAACATAGAAACAGATACAGAGAAGGAATACTGTCAGTCAAACTTAATGCTCAGTGTCCATGAGACAAAAAATAGACGTGGAATCTCAAGAGAAAGATAGGTTCTTCTGGATAAAAATCCAGAAAGAAATCTCTTTTCTATGCCTCCCCCCCCACATACACAGACTCCACAACCTACTACCACTTAACATTAATTGAGCTTTTACTTAGTCCATGTCCAGTTTTAATCACATTTATCTACCACTTTTGGCTTATCTTTTCATTCTATCTTTTTAAATCTTTTTTATTTATTTATTTATTATTGGATAGATAGAGACAGAGAGAAATTGAGAGGGGAAGGGTAGATAGAGAGGAAGAGAGACAGAGAGACACCTGCAGCCCTGCTTCACCACTCATGAAGCTTTCTCCCTGTTGTCTCTTCATTCTCTTAATAGTGTTTTTGAAAGACCAAAAATCATCAAGACAGTGAGATATTGGTATAAAGTAAGACAAATATATTACTTGAACAAAATAGAATCCAGAAATAGAACTACATATATATGCACAGCTAATTTTGACAAAGTTGAAACATTGTTCATTTCTTGGAAAAATTATTCACATACAAAATCAATGAACTTCAATCCATAATATGCCACATACACAAAAATTGACTCAATATAGATCGGTCTACTCAAATATACAGCCTAAATTTTTCACTATTTCCAAATAAAAGACAAAAGAAGGGGCCAGGTAATAGCTCACCTGGCTGAACACATGTGTTACAATGTGCAAGGACCCAGATTCAAGCCCCCAGTCCACATCTGCAAGGGGAAAGCTTCAAGAGTGGTGAAGCAGGGCTGCAGGTGTCTCTCTGTCTCTCTCTCTCTCTTTTTTCCTCCAGGGTTATCGCTGAGGCTCAATGCTGGTACAATGAATCCACTGCTCCTGGTCGCCATTTTTTCCATTTTATTGGATAGGACAGAGAGAAATTGAGAGATGAGGGGGAGTTAGAGAGGGAGAGAGAAAGATAGACACTGATTGTGAAGCATCCCTGCTGCAGATGGGGAGTGGGAGGCTTTAACCCAGGTTATTGTGCAGAATACTATATGCACTTAACCGGTGTGCCACTGCCCGACCCCCCAGTCATATATTTTTAAATGGCATCTGATTAACAATTCTGGCAGATACTTCATCCCTCATATCCCCATAAAAATATCTATGAAGGGGACCGGGTGGTGGCGCACCTGGTTGAGCGCACATGTTACAGTGCTCAAGGACCCGGGTTTGAGCCCCCAGTCCCCACCTGCAAAGGGAAAGCTTTGCAAGTGGTGAAGCAGGGCTGCAGGTGTCTCTCTGTCTCTCTCCCTCTCTATCTCCCCTACCCTCTCAATTTCTGGCTGTCTCTATCCAATAAATAAATATAAAACAATTTAAAAAATTAAATAAAAATTTTAAAAAACATTAGAAAATTAAAAATATACATCTATGAAGACACAAGAAAAGGGCAAACACCACAGAAAACTAAAATTGACAAACCCTTATTATTGCAGCTAAGTACAAAATATAGGATGCAGAAAGAAAGCAACTGTAGCCCCACCCATATTTTCTCACACAATCAAACAGTCCCCACCTTCCGGAAAACTTTAAAAAGACAAAGGAGTTCCCAGGAAGTGGTGCATCCAGTTAAGTGCACACATTATAGAGTGCAAGGACCCACACTCAAGCTCTCAGTCCCCACCTGCAGGGGGAAAGCTTCACAAGCAGTGAAGAAGTGCTGCAGGTGTCTATGTATCCTATAAATAAATAGTAATAACAGCAACAACAATATTTTAAAAGCACATATTATTTTCCCCATAATCTAATTAATTCTCACAACATTTGATATTATTGTGATTGACTATCTCATCTGGGGAGTAGGTATAGGAGGTTAGTTTCAGGGCTTCTCTATAGGGTCAAGGACCCAATGTAAAGGTTTTTAACAACTATGTCTGTCTGTACTGATTATACTTCCAGGTGGGTCTGTAGACTTAAAGAATCCACGGTCACCTAAAAGTCCATTTGCTACCTAATCTCATACACCCCAACACTGACATAGTGAATTCTTTATACACTATTGACCTGCTGGATATTAGGGTTGATAGACACACATGAGGAGGGAAAGTTTGAACATATAAGGGACCTCTGTATAGTCTTCCAACAAAGAGGTGCTATAGTCCAGCAGGGGGAAGTATACCACTTTTGCAGACTGGAAGCACTGGGGTTTTCTTATCCCATCCCAAATTTCAGGGTCCCCCATGCCTCCCTTTGCTCAAGTTCAGTCTTCTTTGATGTACTGTTACTGTTGTGCTTATGTGCTATGGCTGATTATAAGGCCATGTATCTTCCAGCTACAGGAATTGGGGGCCAGTGGGGAGACTTAATTGCTACCAAGAAACACTGTAACTCTCATATTTTACTTTTAATGGCTGACTTAATAAATAGGATCTGAGCTGGTTAAGTTCTCTCTTCAATAGTTTAATTACATAGCTTTACTGCTCCTTCAGTTCTATTTCCCCTTACCTCTCAAGTGTCAGTGATACTGGACATGCAAGGTCATGCCCTTCCATCTGTGTTCTGTCCCTGGTTAAGACAATAGTCACCCCACCCCAGCATGGCAGTATCCTGTCTTCCACCAGTGATGAAGTTCTCAGTGCCAGCAAGTCACTGATCCAACTCCAGAATCCCACCCTGGGAGTCTGTGTTTTAGGGCCATTCCTGGTGCTAACTGCCTTCGACTGAGATTCCTAGAAGTTGTGTCAAGAATCAGTCTTCACAGGATTTATTGAGAAAGTGTTCTCAAGAGAAAAGAAGTAAAGGAAGTAGGCTAGGAGAACAGAGAAACCACTAAGAAAGGATGTGTCATCTTAGCTGAAAACTTGCCTGATTCCATAGGGAATCTCTGGAGCCTAGGCATCATCACAAAATAAGTCCTGTCTTGAAGCGAGGGAGCCAGCTGCTTGTACCCTTCTATTAGTCACTGACTGTGGGCTGTCCCATTAGAAGGTGAGAATGACCACTTTAGGAAGGTGGCTCCTACTAGATGCGAGAAAGTGTGAGCTCTCTTTTGCCAGCAGCACTAGTAGCAACTATGGACTAGGTGCTGCAGCTGACAAAGGAGATCTGGGTGGGACAACCAGAGCAGTTTCTATGCAACCCTCCCTTAATCTGAGCATCCTGCTGTCAGCCACCTTCATGGTCTGACCCTGTCACTACCTTAACTCTGACCTCATTTTCCCATATCCTCCTCACCTCCAGCCGCACTGACAACCTTGCTGTTCCTCAAATGGGTTAACCTGGTGCCACCATATTCCTAAATTCTATCCCCTTTGCTAACTCCTGCCCTTAACATTATCAGCTTCCTCTCATCAACTAAACTGTAAACAACCCTCAGCACCCACTATTTTACTTCCTGCTTTATTTTGTCTTTTGCATTCACCACTAGCTGACTTTCTATCTGTGTTAGTCATCTCTTTATCCCTGACACCCCATCCCTACTGGAGTGCTAGATCTGCAAAAGGAAGGACCTCCTTCTGTTCTGTTCTGTTTACTGCTTTGTATCATAATGCTTGTTGTTCTAGGAGCTCAATAAGTGTTTGATAAGTGATTTAACTAATTGCTTAACTCATTTTTAAAATATTTATTTATTTTCCCTTTTGTTGCCATTGTTGTTCTTTATTGTTGTTGTAGTTATTATTATTGATGTCATTGTGTTAGATAGGACAGAGATAAATGGAGAGAGGAGGGGAAGACAGAGAGGAGGAGAGAGAGACACCTGCAAATCTGCTTCACTTCTTATGAAGCGACTCCCCTGCAGATGGGGAGCTGCCCTGCAGGTGGAGAGCCGGGAGCTCGAACTGGGATCCTTAGGCTGGTCTTTGCGCTTTGTGCCAGGTGCGCTTAACCTGCTGCGCTACCGCCCCTTAACGACTCCCCTTAACTCATTTTTTAAAGAAATGAAAAACAAAAGCTTTTTCCCCCCTAAATGCCTCAACTAACGTTCAAAGCAGTGGTTCTCAAACTTAAGTGTGCTTCTGAATCACTGGAGGCTTTATTCAGCCACAGATCACTGAGCCCTCCTCCAGAGTCTGCAACTTGCATTTCTAACAATTTCTTAACTGCTGCTGCTACTGCTTCTGGTCCAAATAGCAATCTGAGAAGCACATGGATAAAATAAGTGCTATAAGAAGACTTACTAATTAGTACAACATTTTCACAACTTGTAAAATTTCTAGGTGGGAACAATAAGTAAATGCATTTTTCTTGGGTTTTTCTGTGAGCTACTCTGAGAATTATTTCTGGGAATTATTCTGGGATTATTCTGGAGCAATATAATAATTTTAAATCAACTTTTAAGCTGTTTATATATGGATCAGAGTAATTAGGTCAAAATATAAATAATTTTAAAATTTGTATTCCAAGTTATATGGTAGGCTATTAAATATCAAATAAATTATTCACAAAGTTCTTAATAACGTGCAAAATGCTTATGTTTTACATTTCACAAAAAAGAAAGTAAAATTGAATATATGCAAATTTAATCTCAGCTATATAAAACGAACACAGAAAAATAGAGCGAATTACGTTGAGGGTAACTGGTTTTCTTTGGATAATGAAATCATGGTAAGAGTTTTTATTTTCCTGTTTATGACTTTCAAACGTTTCTAAAATGAGATATACTACTTTAATAACCAGAAAGGTACATGATTATACTTTCCTTTTCTAAAGCTAAGGTTTATCCTTCCAGAAAAGCTAAAGAAGTGAAAGATGGAAAGCAAAAAGATGGCATAAAACTACCCCTGAAGTGGTATATGTGGCCTTAACCTCAACTGTCATCTTTCTGTTGAAGCTATGCTACTCATACATATCCAGATAATGTATACTAACAACTGATAGTTCGTTTTAGTTGAATTAGCATCTAATGACAGTTCATCCTCATACACCCCCAAATAGTTTATTTTAAGAAATATTAATGCATTTTTTTCTTTCACAATTCCAAAACAGATAGCCTTCTTGCGGAGTAGTTTAAAATAACAATCGCAGTAGGTCATGTTTCCAAAGCTGCTCCTCAGGTCTGCTCCTGTGACTTCTCAGGCCAATGCTGAGGTCACCAGGGAGGTTCTCATCTCAGGAGAATCCAGGATCTCATGATATTTAAGTTTTAAAATACCCTGTATGAAAAGAATAATAAGATAATAAGTAATGTGTGAGCACCTTAATTAGGGTTAAACTTGTAAAAACTCCTTTATTTGGTTTTCCATTTAAGGACTCTGTGAAAATATTTTTAGCCATGTACAAAATGAAAGGACTTGAAAGACTAATTAATATGAAATTCCAATTTCTAGGTTGAATACAAGGTGACTTGTTTTAAAGCAAGTCAAAAGAAGGTCACCCAGTGTTATACAGGCTGTCTTTATGGAATCATTTTATCTCAGAAAGCTGTTTTATAAAATAGTCATGAAAGAGTGGTACCTAGGGAAACAATATTGCATCTCTTTCTAAAAATATGAAAATAAGCAAACTGAATTCAACTATCTTGAAAAGCAGATGCATTGAAATTGTATTCATGTATATTTGACTTTAGAACTAAATAGAAGTTTATAAAACAAAAACAAATCCTGTTACTGCACAGCTTTAAGAAAAGATGAAATATTACCTTTATTATACAACATCTATGGAATTGGAGAGGATTATACTAAGTGAAATAAGTCAGAGGGAGAAAGACAAATACTGGGTGATCTCATTCATATGTGGGAATTAAGAAGCAAAGCATGGGAAGAGACAGGGTAAAATATAAGCAAACCCTTATTCTGTATTTGCAGTCTCACTTTACTGGAAGAGTGAAGGATGAAAGGCATGGGTAGAGTTAATGCCCTTCAGTGGGGGAGATGGTACTTAGTTTGTAGGCAAAGAGTGCTAATGTGAATGTAGGGGAGAGGTGAAATTGTGCCCTGAGTAAGTTACAATCTTAGAAAACTGCGTTTTCTACATTTAAAAATAATAAAATTAATGTAATGGTGTACAAAGATACATTCGAAAGGGTGAATTTTAAAACTTTACAAAAATAAAAGCGATTCCTGGTACAAACTTTCAGGTCTAAGATAAATATGGTCAGATATGCTGTACTGCATATTTGAAAGTTGCTAAGAGAGGAGATCTTAAAAGAATAAAAAAAATGCAGCATTTACTATAGAGCTATAATAATCAAAACAATGCTTTTGGAATCAAAACAAGCCAAATATCAATGAAATATAATCAAGAACCCAGAACATATATGTATTCCTATATTACCTTGGCACAGGAACCATGGTTATATAATGAATAAAGAAAGTTTCTTTGAGTCAGGAGGTAGCTCAGCGGGTTAAGCCACGTGACCCTAAGCACAAGGACATGGTTAAGCATCCTGGTTAGAGTCCCTGACTGTTAGAGTACCTGACTGAGTCTCCACCTGCAGGGGAGTCAGTTCAAAGGTGGTGAAGCAGGTCTGCAAGTATATCTTTCTCTCCCCATCACTGTCTTCCCCTCCTCTCTCCATTTCTCTCTGTCCTATCCAACAATGATCACAACAGCAATAATAACTACGACAACAATGAAATAACAAGGGCAGCAAAAAAGGAAAATAAATTAAAATTTTTTTTTAAAAAAAACAAAGTTTCTTCAATAAATGGTGCTCGGGAACTTGAAGACACACACAAAATAATAAAACTTTTGGGAGTCGGGCGGTAGTGCAGCAGGTTAAGCACATGTGGCGCAAAGCTCAAGGACTGGCTTAAGTATCCGCCATCTAGCCCCGGCTCCCTACCTGCAGGGGAGTCGCTTCACAGGCAGTGAAGCAGTTCTGCGGGTGTCTTTCTCTCCTCCTCTCTGCCTCCCCTCCTCTCTCCATTTATCTCTGTCCTATCCAACAACAACAACAATAAAACAACAAGGGCAACAAAAGGGAATACATAAATATTTTTTTAAAGAATAAAAATTTTACCTTATACAAATTCTTATGCAAAATGGATTAAAGACTTGAATATAAAGTTTGAAACCATAAAATACGTAGAAGAAAACAGAAGTGGTAACTTCTTCACACAAGTCTTAGTAGTGTCTATGGATTCATCTCCAACAACAGGGGAAACAAAATAATAAAACAGTGATGTACCCACACAGATAGTACCTAGGTTCCAACCCCCATTCCCCACCTGCAGCAGGTGCTGCCTCACAAGCGGTGAAGCAAGTCTGCAGGTATCTTTCTCCCCTCTTCTATGACCCCTCTCCTCCCTTCTCAATTTCTCTCTGTTCTCTCAAATAAAATAGAAAGGGTAAAAAATAGCCACTGGGAGTGGTAGCTTCATAGTATTGGCACTGAGCCCTGGAGATAACCTTGGAGGAAAAAAAAGAAACAAGGCTACATTAACTTAAAAACTTCTGACAGGAGGGGGTGTGTGTAGCAGCGGGTTAAGCACACATGGTACAAAGAGCAAGGCCAGGCATAAAGATCCAGGTTCCAGCTCCCGGATCCCAACCTGCAGGGGAATCGCTTCATAAGTGGTAAAGCAGGTCTGCAGGTATATATCTTTCTCTCCCCCTCTCTGGCTTCCCCTGCTCTCTCCATCTCTCTCTGTCTTATCCAACAACAGCAACAGCTGTAACAACAATAGCAATAAAAACATTTAGAAAACATGATAGTATACATAGAAAAACCTAAGGTATCCAGCAAGAAGCTTTTGGAAATCATCAGGCAATACAGTAAGTTGTCAGGCTACAAAATTAACATTCAAAAGTCAGTGGCATTCCTTTATGCAAACACTAAGTTAGAAATCCAGAAATCAATTCCTTTTACTATAGCAACTAAAACAATAAAATATCTAGGAGTAAACCTAACCAAAGAAGTGAAAGACTTGTATACTGAAAATTATGAGTTACTACTCAAGGAAACTGAAAAAGACACAACGAAATGGAAAGATATTACATGTTCATGGGTTGGAAGAATTAACATAATCAAAATGAATATACTACCCAGAGCTATATACAAATTGAATGCAATTCCCATCAAGATCCCAACCACATTTTTTATGAGAATAGATCAAATGCTACAAATGTTGATCTGGAACCAGAAAAGACCTAGAATTGCCAAAACAATCTTGAGAAGAAAGAACAGAACTGGAGGCATCACACTCCCAGATCTCAAATTGTATTATAGGGCCATTGTCATCAAAACTGCTTGGTACTGGAACATGAATAGACACTCTGACCAGTGGAATAGAATTGAGAGCCTGGAAGTAAGCCCCCACACTTATGGACATCAAATCTTTGACAAAGGTGCCCAGACTATTAAATGGGGAAAGCAGAGTCTCTTCAACAAATGGTGTTGGAAAAAATGGGTTGAAACATGAAGAAGAATGAAACTGAACCACTATATTTCACCAAATACAAAAGTAAATTCTGAGTGAATCAAGGACTAGGATGTTAGACCATAAACTATCAGATACTTAGAGGAAAATATTGGCAGAACTCTTTTCCGCATAAATTTTAAAGACATCTTCAATGAAATGAATCCAATTACAAAGAAGACTATGGCAAGCATAAACTTATGGTACTACATCAAATTAAAAAGCTTCTTCACAGCAAAAGAAACCACTACCCAAACCAAAAGACCCCTCACAGAATGGGAAAAGGTCTTTACATGCCACACATCAGACAAGAGGCTAATAACCAGAATATATAAAGAGCTTGCCAAACTCAACAATAAGAAAACAAATAGGGAGTCGGGCTGTAGCGCAGCGGGTTAAGCGCAGGTGGCGCAAAGCACAAGGACCGGCATAAGGATCCCGGTTCGAACCCCGGCTCCCCACCTGCAGGGGAGTCGCTTCACAGGCGGTGAAGCAGGTCTGCAGGTGTCTATCTTTCTCTCCTCCTCTCTGTCTTCCCCTCCTCTCTCCATTTCTCTCTGTCCTATCCAACAACAACAACAACAATAATAACTACAATAAAACAACAAGGGCAACAAAAGGGAATAAATAAATAAAAATAAAATATTTAAAAAAAAAGAAAACAAATAACCCCATCCAAAAATGGGGGGAGGACATGGACAGAATATTCACCACAGAAGAGATCCAAAAGGTCAAGAAACACATGAAAAAATGCTCCAAGTCTTTGATTGTCAGAGAAATGCAAATAAAGACAACAATGAGATATCACTTCACTCCTGTGAGAATGTCATACATCAGAAAAGATAACAGCAGCAAATACTGGAGAGGGTGTGGGGTCAAAGGAACACTGCTGCACTGCTGGTGGGAATGTCAATTGGTCCAACCTCTGTGAAGAACAGTCTGGAGAACTCTCAGAAGGCTGGAAATGGACCTACCCTATGATCCTGTAATTCCTCTCCTGGGGATATATCTTAAGGACCCCAACATACCCATCCAAAAAGAACTGTGTACACATATGTTCTTAGCAGCACAATTTGTAAGAGCCAAAACCAGGAAGCAACCCATATGTCCAACAACAGATGAGTGGCTGAGCAAATTGTGGTATAACCGATCTTGGATGGACCTTGAAAATTTCATGTTAAGTGAAATAAGTCAGAAACAGAAGGATGAATATGGGATGATCTCACTCTCAGGCAGAAGTTGAAAAACAAGATCAGAAGAGAAAACACAAGTAGAACCTGAACTGGAGTTGCCATGTTGCACCAAAGTCAAAGACTCTGGATGGCTGGGTGTGGGGGGCGGAATACAGGTCCAAAGAGGATGACAGAGGACCTAGTGGGGGTTGTATTGTTATATGGAAAACTGAGAAATGTTGTGTATGTACAAACTATTGTATTTACTCTCAAATGTAAAACATTAATTCCCCAATAAAGAATTTTTTTTAAAAAAAAGCAAAAGAAAAATGTTATAAAAACAAAGAAGCATACTATCTGCTAGGTATCTTCTTAGATAGTAACTTTCTAAAAAATTTAAAAAAAACACTAAAGAAAAAAACTTGTACACGAAGAATGAAAACATTTTGAAACAGAGGCATTCCTATGGGGCCTGGTGGTAATGTACCTAGTTGAGCGCACATGTTACCATGTGCAAGGAACTGGGTTCAAACCCTCAGCGCCCACATGCAGAGGAAAGTTGTGCAAGTGGTGAAGCCGTGCTGCACTGCTCCCTCCCCCTCTCTTTATTTCCCTCCCTTCCTCTCTACCACCCCCTTCCCTCTCAATTTTTCTATGTCTCCATCCAAAATAAATATATAAAAAAATTCAAGGGGCCAGGCAGTGGCACACCTGGTTAAGTGCTCACATTACAGTGCCCAAGGACCCAGGTTCAAGCCCCTGGTCCCCACCTGCAGGGGGAAAGCTTCAGGAGTGGTGAAGCAGGGCTGCAGGTATCTCTCTCCCTCTCTATCTTCCCCTCCCCTCTCAATTTTGTCTCTATTCAACAATAAATAAAGAATTCAACAAAGATTCTTTTAAAAAAGAAAGGAATGAAATTAAAGTATAAAAAACAGAGGCACTGGAGGTCCCAGATTGATTCCCTGACACCACTCAAGCCAGAGCTGAACAGTGTTCTGTTCAAAAAGAGGCATTATACTTGAATGGAAGAAGGTATTTGCAAACCATATGTCAGATAAGGAGTTAACAACATATATAATTCAACAATAAAAATGCAACCCAATTTAATATTGGAAGGGGTATCTAAATAGCTATTTTACTAGACAAGACAGGAAGATATCCAGCAGTCACAGGAAAAGATGATATTCATTGCTTATCATTAGGGAAATGTAAATCAAATCCTCAATGAGATTTCACCTCACACCTGTTAACAATTATAAAGGACGCGGATTAGTGTCACTGTGGATGTAGAAAAGGAAATTCCAGTACATTATTGGTAGAAATGTAAAATAGTGTAGTCACAAAGGAACGCAGTATTGAGGTTCTTCAAACAAATTTAAAATAAGGGGGCTGAGTGATGGTGCACCTGGTTGAGTGCACATGTTACAATGCTCAAGGACCCAGGTTCGAGCCCCCTGTTCCCACATGCAGGAGGAAAGCTTTGCAAGTGGTGAAGCAGCACTGCAGATGTCTTTCTCTGTTTCTCTCTATTTCCCTCTACCCTCTTAATTTCTGGCTGTCTCTATCCAATAAATAAATTTTAAAAATTTAATATAAAAATAAAACTACCATATTATTCAGCAGTTCTACTTCCGGATACTTTTGCAAAGAAAATTTAAAACATGAATTTCATGAAAAGGTATGTGTACCCTGTGTTTACTGTAACACTATTCATGATAGCCAGAATCTGGAAACAAACTACCCATTAGTGAATGAATGGACACAGATGTGAAGTTGCATACCTAAAACTTACACAGTGTTGTAAATCAATAAGGCTGCAAAAGAAAATCTCTCCTAACAAGAAAAAAAATGTGACTAGATATGGTAACAAATATTAACTAGACTGGGGGCCAGGTGGTGGCACACCTGGTTAAGCATGCACATCACAGTGCTCAAGGACCCAAGTTCAAGTCCCTGGTCCCCACTTGCAAGGGTGAAGCTTCATCTGTTTCTATCCAATAATAAATAAATAAATAATGTTTTAAAAATATTAACTAGACTTATTGTGATAGGTTTGAAACATATACAAATAGCAAAGCATCATGTTGTATACCAAAAACTAGTATGTGTTATGTCAATTGTAACTTGATAAAATTAAAAGTGAAGCTACTCCTAAAATATTCAAAAGTAAATGACATAAATTAATCTATGTAGTGACCAGTTGGTGTCATGATTTCACAAAGAGGAACTAGTTCCAGTAATTTTGAAACACTTAATATCTAACTCTACACCCTTAATAAAATATAGCCCAATAAGAAGTCCAGATAAATTTGAATTTCATATAAAAATAAGTTATTTTTAGAATAACTATGTCCCATGATAGAAGGGAGACATACTTATTCTAAAATGCTTATACTAAAAATATATGTGCACTGTTAATCTAAATATTCAGTTTACTTGGGCATCTGTTTTTATATGGCAACCTTACATTGGGGAAAACTAGTTAAAAGGTTCATGAGATTTTTCTGTACAATTTTTGCAACTTCTTGTACTAGACTAACAACAAATAAATTTTATTACAATCCTCTACAAATACAGCTCGTTTTTTTTTTTCCGGAAGACTGTTGAGTCCATCATACTTGGGGAAGTTTCAGTGCTGTGGTGTTTTTTCCTTGGTTCCTCTGCCTCTCTGTAAATGTGTCTATCTGAAAGTTTGGCTTAGAGTAGTGAAGCCCCAGCAATAATGAAGGAAGGAATGGAGGCAAGAAGGGAAGGAAGGAGAGAGGGAGGAAGTAAGGAAGGAAAGGGAGAGAGGGAAAGAGGGGAGAGGAAGGGATAAAAGGAGGGAAGAAGTTGAGACTATAAGAAAACTTCTTCCAGGAGCCCTCCCCTTTCCAGCCTTTCCATTTCCTCACCATCATTCTCCTTATCTGGACCTTGGACAGCTCCTGAGAGCCTTGCTGATCTCTGCAGTAATGACCCCCTACCCAAACTTCTAAACTTCTGGTTGAAGGGTTCAGTGAATAAAATGTAAATTCACCTGAATTTCTTTGACACATCATTTAAAAATTTTTGCTGATTATTTTTATATTCTGTGATATTTGTGGGAAAAGTTTTATCAATTAAAAGTTAAGTTTTGAGAGAAAAAAAAAAAAAAGAAGACTCTTCCCCCCCCCAAAGAAAATGTTCCTTATCAGTGATACAATTTATTTCTGCAATTGAAGAATTGTTTTTACAGAATATCAGACTGTTTACTCTAAGTCATGTCAACACCATCCTGAAGTGGGGAAGAATATAGTGATGTTTTTCTTCCTAATCTCAGGAACATTTTTAATTTGAAGGCAAAGAAATAAACTGAAAAATCAACTTTCTTTTTCCTGGGTTTGGGGGAAGGGAACTAAGGTTAGAAAAAGAGAGTACTATGACAGTGGACAAAATATCACAGTGCCAGAACACATGGTGAGTGGGTAGAGTGGGAGAACACTACAGAAATAGATATGCATGACCTCACCATAATCACCACTAAAATACCCTGTGAAGATGGAAGGACTAACAGCTTATTCAACACTGTGTGTACAGATACACAGAGCAGACCAAGAGCTCAGTAATCATTTCTTGCCTGCCAGATCCTCCTTTGAAAATGGGAGCTTGAAACTTGAATTAGTCCCCCCCCCCAGAGTATTTAGTATATTCTAACTATATTTTATGCTTAGCAGGATGTCTTAAACAAGTTTCTCCCCTTGAAAACAGTGTAAGGAAATCTCCCCCCTCTGTAAATGGGTGCTACTTTGCTGAAAATCACTAGGAAGGGAAAGTCAAGGGTTTCATGGTAAACACTGCAGAAAATTTAAACTATACAAGTTTATCAAGTACCTGCTCTTACCACTGAGATAGATCCTCTGGATTTACAAAGATAGAATAATGTACACCTAACTTCCAGCAAGCTTTTATTTGATATGAAGAGAAGACAAAATCATACAGTATTCAAAACTTCATTGAAGAACTTAGAAGATTTTAAAAATTAACATGTTATTGACTTTTGCTCCATACAGTCACATTTACAGAACATTTCACATATTCTACTATGGGATATGCACAATTGCCTATTAGATAAGGGTTTTTTGTTAAGTCCCTGAACCCTGTAGGAAATCAGCTTTAAAGAAGAAAACAAAATATTCATAGACATTTCTTTAAATAGTATTGATTTTATCATCTGATTTATAATGCTATGAAAAGTAACACCATGGGGTGTATTAACATATCCAAGAGTATACTGTGCAATTTTTGACAAACAATAGACAATAAATACCATTGAAGAAAAACTGTATGAGTGTATTAATAAATGTTACATTTGAGCAATCTGGGAGAGCAACATATTTCTTAGTGTAATACCCACTAGACTAGCCCAGTGCTTGACAGAAGAGTTCAGTATATAGAATTAAACTAAACTGGCAGGAAATTGAATCTGTAATAGAGTATTTAGTACATACCAGGCTCTAAGCCCTCCACGTGATCAATTCACCTAGTATTCATAAGGATTTTATAAGATATGAAGTGCTATTTTACCTATTTTTAAGAAAAAGCGAAGTGACCAGAGCCAGGTGGTGGCACATCCAGCTAATTTCACAGGTTACGATGTGCAGCGACTTGGGTTTGAGATCCCGCTCCCCACCTGCAGGAGGGAAGCTTCACCAGTGGTTAAGCAGGTCTGTAGGTCTCTTTTGCTCTCCCTTGCCCCTCTCAATTTCTCTCTGTCTTATCAAATTAAAATAGGAAAGGAAGGAAAGAAGGAAGGGAGGGAGGAGGAAAAATTACCACCAGACTGGGTGGATTTGTAGTACTGACACTGAGCCCCAGCAATAACCCTGATGGCAATAAAAAATAAATAAATAAAAGGCGGAGCCAAGATGGTGACTTGGAAGCAGCTGCTGGCATGAGCTCTGACAATTGCTGCAAAGGGTAAGATCCTGGTCTTCAGCAGGACAGGAAACAAGGAGTTCTAAGCATGATACCAAGAAGGTGACTATAGCTCAATTTGGGTTAGAAAATAGAGAAAAAAGAAAGGAAATATTTTTATTGTTTCTCTCCCCCCCATAACCAGACCCCGGGGGTGGAGAGCTGCTGCTAGCAGGCTCCCCACTGACCTTTTTTCTGTACCAAGATTCCTGGCTCACCAGGGGTGTCATTCCAATCCTGTTCCTTTCTGAATCCCTTGGCTCTTTTTTTTTTTTTCTGCATAAGTGACTTAGGCCCAATTGGAGTGACAAATATCTTAACAAGCAAAGCCTCACCCCACCTGGGAAAGACTGCCTAGAAGTTTTTTGGTTTTTTTTTTAGTTATTTAAGAAAGGAGACATTAACAAAACCGTAGGATAGGAGGGGTACAACTTCACACAATTCCCACCACCCGATCTCCATATCCCATCCCCTCCCCTGATAGCTTTCCCATTCTCTATCCCTCTGGGAGTATGGACCCAGGGTCCTTGTGGGTTGCAGAAGCTGGAAGGTCTGAGATGGTCAGGAAATATTTCAAGCCAGAAAATAAATAAATAAAAGAAAAGAAAGTGAGTCAACAGAGTAGATGTCACTAGGAAAGTGAAGAGGGGTAAGCAGTCTCTAAGAAGGAAAAACCAGACAAGAGATGTGTATTCTTTATGTAACATTAGTGACTGGAAGAAAATAGATCCCCAAATCTCAGTGGAATGCCCATGTGAATCCCAAAAAGTGTGTTTTTGGTATGAGGTTGTCTTCCACATCGTTTTCAGATACCCATATTCCTTTCATTATGTAAATTTACCAACGCCAATGTCTTACTGGATCTTCTGCATCTTACTCAGATCATGAAAAGAGAAAGCCTGAAGAATCAGTTTAGAAATTTTTATTGGTCAAGCCTAAAAGTTTCTCTCTTTGTGTCTACACTTATTCCACTCACCTAACTACAAACTCTTGGCCATATACAACTTGAAGGGAGGCCTGGAAATGTAACCTAGAAATGTGCATGGAGAAAAAGAAAGCATGACAATCTGAACCTCACTATGCAAACTGAAACTTCCTCCACACCACACAGAGAATTTTTACTCTCCTCTTGAGTTCTGGTCTGATATTTGGTGTCCTTTATCTCTGACCATGATGTCAAGAGCTGGTGGAAGAGATAGCATAATGGTTATACAGAGAGACTTTTATGCCTGAGGTTCCACAGTCCCAGGTTCAGTCCCCTGCACTACCATAAACCACAGCTGAGCAATGCTTTGGGGGGGTGTAAAAAAAATAAAACCTTACATGACATCAAGAGCTAACTGAAAGAGTGGTAATCAAACATGATACTCATCCTAGAGTTAGCAGTCACCAACAAACTGTTCCATAAATATGTACTTCCCTTTAGTTCCCATTTGGGATATATGACTTCTTTCAGCAATTTATTAGGCATATAAAAAATATAAAACTATCTGGTGCAACTCAGAAGGTGGTGCTGTGGATAAAGTGTTAGATCTCCAGCATTGCATGTACCAGAATGATGCTCTGGTTCTCTGTCTCCCTTTCTTTCTCCTTCCTCTCATTAAGTAATTAATAAATATTTTAAAAGCCCATCTGATCAATGGAACTCTACACAGAACCCATGAAGGAAATGACAAAGATAGAGGTACTAAGCACCTGGAGACTGAACCCCAAGGAAGACCTTCTTGCTAGGAAAGAAGAGGAAAATGAAAGAACTAAAAGACAGTCAAGAGTGCTTATAAGAAGTATGAAGCTCAAAATAGTGGACATACAAAATATTTTATTCAAAAGATAAGTGGGAAAAGTTAGGAGACAGGGTATAGAAGAGAATAAATTCACCTATTACACCAAAAGTAAGGTAGTGAGAGGTTACAACATAAGAATTATTGACAGTTATTTGAATTGATGCCTTATGATAAATATTGCTCAAGCGGGTAATATAGATTCTTCCTCCCCCCACTATTACTCATCCCTAGAATTGCCCTTAAGCTATTCAACAAACTAATTATTGCAATTTTTCTTTTTACTGTTTATTTTTGCCATGTGGGTTCCTCTGGGGCTTCACAGATGTGCAGTTCTATTGCTCCTGGAAGACTCTTTTGCCTTTTCCAAATAGAGGCCGACAGACAAAGAAGGAGAGGGGGCGAATGGGTGAAAAGGAGAGGGGGAGACGTCACAGTACCATTTACCACTTGTAAAATTTCCCGTTTGCACAGTTGTTGTTTTTGCCGAACTGGCTTCGCGGGCGGGAGACAGAGACAACCAGGGACTCACAGCTGAGCGGAGAAGCAGTATTTCTTTATTGACGAGCGGGGACGGTACAACAAACTAATCTCTTCTTATTACAACACAATTCTCTCCTCCATCTCTCTCCTCTGCAGCAAGAGTCAGCCACCAAGGAAATACCTATGATAGGGGGCAGGGAGAAGTAAGAAGCACGAACCAGTGATGACTAAACCAAATGTCCCAGAGGCGGGGGGTGGGGGGGGTGATCCCAGAGGCGCGGGGGGGGGGGGGGGGGGTGCGGGGGGGGGGGCAGGGGGTGGAGACCAAACCAATATCCCGGAGGCAGGGGGGGTGCCCAGCCAACAGTGGACATGCAAACAGAACACATAGCAAGCAACACAAGCACACAAGCAGAATCCAGAAGCATACCAACACACAGTATTCTCTGTGCTGTCAGATTACCTCTGTCCTGAAACTTAATGTCTCTTCAATTACTTTCAACACATGTAGTCACTATCTTCTTCTTAAAATAAGGTCCTTTCATAGTGTTAGCAACATTGCTCTTTCCCTAGCTGGTTCCTCCTTCACTAACTTCTCTCTAAACCTGTGTAAATCCCAGATGAGCTCCTGTAGACCTATAACTGTAGCTGTCACTGATATTTTGATTTTTCTAAATTGTACCTTTTGCTGACAAGGCATCTCCTCTTGGAAATCAGATAAGCTGCTCTCAAGTTTCTCTAAACCATTGCTCTTTAGACTGAAAATTCATAACCTCCTCTTTCCATAAGAGCAATTTCTCCACCTGCCATTTTCATCTCAGTAGATGACACAGTCATTTCTCAGATGGTCAAGCAAAACCCTACTCACCCAAAATTCCTTTCCTTCTTTCACTCCCCACAGCCAGTTTGACAGTCTTTCCAACTTTACTTCAAAACTTCCCAAATCTAATTAGCTGCTCTCTTCCTCTGGTCCTTTGACTATCACTTCTCATCACCAACATCTCCTAGTAAGTCTTCCAGCAGTCACTTTTGCCCCTTTCTAAACAGTTTTCACTCAGAAGTCAGAGCAAAGATCATAGTACCATCTCCATTTAAAACCTTCTTGGTGGAAACATAGAGAGGAGGCTCCATTTTAATGTTTAACTTGGTCATCCTGTGCTAGCAGTGCTCTTCACATTGTGCATCAGTGGCTATCTCTACTTTGTCATAACAATTCTCTTCATGGCCTTTACTTTGAACCTTCATGAAAGCTATGTTAATTTATACTTAACTTTACCAGTAGGAAAGGAATATTTTCACTAACTGTGTATATGTGCCAGTTGCAGACAGAAAATGAAGAGACAAATGTCCTTGGGAGCTCTTTGATGTCCAGCATAAGACCTCCTGATGAAAATCTCACACAGTAATATTGTGCTTATAACAGTGTAGCAGATCAGATTGAATACATCAAGGCGATGTGATGTGAACATGTCAAGAGAGACAATCTTGTTATTGGACCTCTTTGCCCTCGCCAACCCACTAGCTCTTCCCAAAGCTCCTGCTCTCTCTTTATCTCTGTAAAACCTAAAGCCCCAATTCTGTAGAGAGAAGGATCTCTCCCAAGGCTGTTGTCCCCCACCCCTTACACTGAAGCATGAATAATAAAAGAGCCGAGCCGTGTTTAACCCAAATCTTTGCTGTCTGTCTACTTCCCAATTTCTACTTGAGGTGAAAGACAAGTCCCAGTGTGAAATGGTAGCCACAGGACTACCCATTGTTCTTAGAATTCAACTCCCAAATTTCATGGGAAAAAATAACCACTTCCCTAAATTTATTTCAAAAACCTCCCCATCTTACCACATTCCAACCACACTACCCTTCTTTCTGATCCTAAATCAGAAGACAAAGTCCCCATCTTTTAAAAACTAGCTTCTATTGCATTCCGTCTTGTTACCATGTTTATTTCACTCTTGGCATGTATAGTAACTTTACTAATTTCTTTAAAATATTAGTTTTCTTATTCAATATTGGTCTTTTTCACTGGACTATATAGGTTTATGGGCACAGAAGCTATGTCTGGATGCAGTGTCTAGCACCAATAGCTTTTTGAAAGACATCTCAAGAGGCCAGGCGGTGGTATACCTGGTTAAACACACACATTACAGTGTGCAAGGACACAGGTTTAAGCCCCTGGTGCCCACCTGCAGGGGAAAAGCTTCACAAGTGGGGAAGCAGGGTTGCAGGAGTCTCTGTTTCTTTCCCTCTCTACCTCTTCCTCCCCTCTCAGTTTCTTTCTGACTCTATCCAATAGTAAATACATAAAATGTAATTTTTAAAAAGGTGAATATGTGCCCAGATAAGTTCTCAAAAAAGAAAGAAAAATATCTCAACAAACATGCAGAGCCATAGCTTTGATTTAATGGAAATAGACATCTGTAGACAATAGCAATGGAGGAAAGGGGTCTTCTTTACAACCTGCATCTTTTGCCATTACTGTCTTATGGCCAAGCTTTGAAATCTACTTAGATCTCCTGAGATAAAAAGCACAATAGAACTTTGAGCTGCTGTCAGGCTGTGATAGTTCACAAAAAAAAATTAAATAGAACTGTTTTGGTGTGGAAGAGGAGCATCAGAGAAAAGTGGAAAAAGCATAAAGATGTTGATATGTGCCACAGGAGCTCAGAGGAACCAGAAGGGGTGAGGCATAGAAATCACAAAGTGAAAGTTGTAAAGCCACCACCGTTCCTGGCTCTCACTTCGCAACCCACAATAACCACCAAAGTGCAGTGACTCGATTTCTAGAATTCTGTCTCTAAGTTGTAAGAATGGAGAAAATTTTAGAGTATCACTGACTTTCACAGGGTAAATTACCTAAAAATATCTTCACCTTTGCCAAGAACAGCTTCCAAACATAAACCTTCTCTTGTCACACCTGTCCCACTTTTTCCTTCTTTACTACTACCTACTCCCTCATTGCAACAGATACATCTGGTACTATAAGCACTAGCTAACAGGTCCCAGGTATTTTGAGCTCTTCAAACAGAAAATGTTCCAGAAATAAAAATAAGGTGCTAAATAATTATAAGTCATTTCTACCAGAATTATTGTTGAGGTTTTCTATTTTTAAGTTTCACCCTTATGTTTTATGGAAGATAATGCCAAAGCATGTGACATTTCACCATATGATTTGTTCTTAAATAAGGACTACAAAACCAGTATTATCTAGGGCCACATTTCTATTTTCTCTTGACAATATGCATCAACCTAAAAGCAGAATAAAACTTTTTATCAGTCCAAAGAGTCTGAAAAGTTGTAGTCAAACTCCCTGCAGTGTAAAACTTTTGGTTATTAGACCTAAATTTTCATTCAGTTAACATTTACTAAGTTTCTATTTCTGTGTCAGGCATACTGGTAACTGCCTTCACATTCAGTTTCATCTTCATAACCAGCCTCTGAGTAGGCATTGTTCCATTTTAAAGTTGGAAACTTTGGAAGATAGACTTTGTAATTTGATGGATGGGTAGGTAAATTGACTGATGAATAGTAACAGATTTAAAATATGGTCACTGTGTGATTATGATATTTGGTACATGGAATAATGTCCATATTTATAAATAAAGTACAGTCCACATCTTAATGTTATTCTTAAATCTTAATTCTACCATAGAAAAAAGTCCACATCTTATCCCTGGAACCTGTAAAAAGATTGCCTGAATAGTAAAAAAAAAAAAAAAGAAAGAAAGAAAGAAAGAAAAAGAACTTCGTAGATGTGACTAATAGAATAAGGCAAGCTTGCTGTAATCATAAGGACCCTAATAGAAGAAGACTCGGGTCTTCAGAGGAGAAGTGGTCACAGATATTACTGCTGGAAGCGAATCACAAGACATAAAATGATGCTGGCTAGGCTTCCCTGGATTGAAGACCCCACCAATGTGTCCTGGAGCTCAGCTTCCCCAGAGTCACACCCTACTAGGGAAAGAGAGAGGCAGACTGGGGGTATGGACCGACCAGTCAACGCCCATGTTCAGCGGGGAAGCAATTACAGAAGCCAGACCTTCTACCTTCTGCATCCCTCAACGACCCTGGGTCCATGCTCCCAGAGGGATAGAGAATGGGAAAGCTATCAGGGGAGGGGGTGGGTTATGGGGATTGGGTGTTGGGAATTGTGTGGAGTTGTACCCCTCCTACCTTATGCTTTTGTTCACTAATCCTTTCTTAAATAAAAAATTTAAAAAAAAATGAGCTTAACCTCTAGAGGCTGCAAAAGGCAAGGGAAAAGATTCTTCCCTAGAGTCTCCAAAAGGAATGCAGCCCTGCCAACACTTAATTGTATTCACTAAGACCCATTTTAGACTTTTGACCTACAGAAAAGTAAGTTAATAAACATGTATTTGTTGAAGCTAACACATTTATGGTAATTTGCTATAGGAACAGTAGGAAACTGACATGCCATTGATTCTGTAAACATCTACAAATAGTTTTTTTGTGATTAACTAGGGGATCGTAGGGTCCTGTGTCTTATTAATTTCCACAACTTCAGCATCTGTCACTGTGTCATCTCCCTGTTTGTGCTAGTGAGGGAATATTAGTTATAATTCATATCCCACAGAAAACTCAATAGCAAACCAAACCATACCTAATATCTTTCATTTCCATGACAAGGAAATTGATATAATTTAAATCAAGTTAGCTACTTTCATTTGCTATGTAAATATTTCTACTACTTTTTACCAAAACTGAAGATTTGTAATATTAGCGTATTTAAGTAAGTAATTTGACTGGGATTAGACATTGATTGAGAGATGTTAGCACAACTTCCTCAAAAGTCTTTCAGTTTCATTTTAGGATTAAGTTAGTCACCAGAAATATCCATGCTTGGTCCACTTTGTTCTCACTCTAGAGCTGTCTTATAGAACAATGCTTTACCACTAAATACTGGCTATCACTGAGGTCCAAGAAAGAAAGTAATTCTAGTAATTTTTTGGTAGTGCATTTAAACAAATGTTTCTAATGTCACTTAAGAAAATCACAACACAAAAATCCCAGCTATAAATTTCTGTTAGTTGTTCTCATGTTGTTAGTTTCTCTATAGAAACTAGACTGGTTTTAACTAGCGAGAATTTGAGTTATAAACATTATTGAGTTTCTTTCTCTCTTTTTCCCTGAACCACCAGGAGGCACAGAGCTAAATTTGCTATATGAAATCTATAGCTTCTTATAGCAAGGAGTTCTTGCTAGAGTTTTTCTCCAATTTCTTATTTGGAAATATTTTATCTTGTGCTCAGTACTTTATAACATTACCTAACCTACTACAAACCATTTTTAAAGGTTGAAAGAATAAGTTTATAAATAATATATTGAATCGTGTTCTAACTTCAGTATTTATTACTACCTTGATAAGCAGCCAAATTTCTTAAGAGCCATGTTGCTTATGAAACTGTGGTGTAGAAATTTGCAAACTGGAAGGGACACATTTAATATCAACATCCTAGGGAGATGCAGAGAAAATGACTTGAACCCAGTAGTGAAGACTTTTTCAGGTAACTCCCAACCTAGAAGATGTCCATTTTCTACTGAAAAGTAGGATACATTAAAAATATTTATGAAGAGCTGTTGTGATCTAATAAGAACAAATGTTTTGGAACAGAAATAAAATTAAGTACTGTACTGTAAAGTCTGCTCTTGGAACAGTTGATGTAGAGGCTGTGAAGTTGGAAGTCTTTATATCAGGCTTGCTATAAGGCATTGACCAGTCTGTAATGTCCTGTCATTAGACATAATAGATAACAAGGGATAGTAATTAGTCCTATATAAAGACAGACAGACAGGAAGAAGCCTGAGACATGTTCTTCACTAACTCGAGAGACAAGGCAAACTGGGAGGTAACCTTAGAGCCAAACTACACTGAAGTGGTACATGTTTTTTTTTTAAAAAAAAATAGCTTGACTTATTTCAGTTCAAGGAACATTTAACTGGATACCTCTTTGGTGCCAAATATTGCATTAGGCACCTGGAAATAAAAGGTGAATAATATGTAGGCTAGGCCAGACAAAGACTTCACATTCTAGTGAGGAAGAAAGACACTTAAAAAATAATCATAAGCCTGTGGTAGTACAGCGGGTTAAATGCACATAGTGCGAATTCCGGTTTGAGCTCCCAGCCCCCTACCTGAGGGGGGTCACTTCACCAGCGGTAAAGCAGGTCTGCAAGTGTCTATCTTTATCTCCTCCCTCTGTCTTCCCCTCCTCTCTCCATTTCTTTCTGTCCTATCCACCAACATCTACAGCAATAACAACAGTAACAACAAGGGCAACAAAATGGAAAAAACGACCGCCAGGAGCAGTGGATTCCTAGTGCAGACACCGAGCCCCAGCAATAACCCTGGAGGGGAAAAAAATCATAAAGTTAAAGGAGACTTACAACTACATTACTATGTGTGAACTAAGAAGCCAAACACAAAAGAGAGTCTGAGGAAGGAGATAAAATAAAACTTGAGTTATGAAGGGAGAAACTCACCACAGAGAGACAGAAGAGGACTCCAAGCAGAGGATAATGTATAAGGAAAGCCCATGGGAGCATGAAATCAAATGTTTGGTTCAGAACAAAGACATGTAAAAATAAAGGTAAGGGTGAGTATTGAGTAGCAATTAAGACATATTAAAGGTTTCTGAGGTGGAAAGTGACACCATCAGACTTATACCTTTAAAAGTTTCCTCTGGAGGCCTGGACAGTGGTGCAGAGTTGAACACATATATCGCAGTGCAAAAGGACCTGGGTTTGAGTCCCTGCTTCCCCATCTCCATGAGTAGTGAAGCAGTGCTACAGGTATCTTTTTATCTCCTTCTCTATCTCCCTTACCCTCTAAATTTCTCTCTGTTCATCAAATAAAATAGAAAGAAAATAAAAGGAAAAAATGGCCTCCAGAAATGGTGGATTTGTTGTGTGGGCTCCAAGCCCCAGAGATAACCCTGGAGGCAAAAAAAAAAAAATTCTTCTGTATGAACTGCTGACTGGGTTGATTCAGACAAATAATCCTCCTGAGAATAATTAGAAAAGAAGGCAGGAGAGGAATGATTAAATAATAAAAATTATAACAATAACAACAATAATAATAACACCTTAGTTTGAATGAGCCAAAGAATTACCAAGGTAGTAAGAATTTCCAGAGTCAAGACCCAGAAATAGATGGAAGACAAGAGACTTCAGACAGGCATTGGGGAATACTTTTACCGTGGAAGAATATACTGATTACAAAATCAAAAGCCATATGTGAGAAGCTAAAAACCAAACATCATAGAGTGTAAATGGACAGAAATCACAGACCAGACCACCCAGGAAAGGGGATCCTGGTATACATCCCAAGCTGTCAGTCAGCACCACAAAGGGAAATAAAACAGCCCTCAAGAAGAGCAAAAAACAGTTTTAAGTTCACTGAATTCCTGACTGGAAAAATGTGGTCATCTCCCAGTCTAGTTTCCTAATTTATGCAAGAATATATCCTCTCTGGAGAAAATTTTATTATATAGATCTTCAAAGCATCTATAAAATTTCAGTGCAAATACCTAGCACTCAATCAAAAATAAGACATTTCAGGAGCTTCGACACAACTGAACGCCATTTTTTAAAAAAGACAATAGAGAAAACCTCATAGAACATGCAGAGAATGACACAGACTTTAAAATGGTCCTGATAAGGTGTTCAAGAAATTCAATTACAAATGGAGAATTTTGAACAGAAACTAGAAACAAATGTACTTCTGGTTCTGCATAAGGAGTCAATATATTCCATCCTGTCTTTCCCATTCTAAGTAGCTATAAATCTGGACAGAATGCATTCAGCAGTTGCTTGAGAACTCTAAAAAGTAAATTCCAGGAAGTGGGTGGGAAAGAAGAGCAGAAAAGGGTGAGAAAGAAGCAGCAGTAAAAGAGATTTTCCTTTTTTGTCTTTTGGTGTCCCCTTATATGCACCTAAGGTGACCTGTAACTAAGTCATGGGCACACAGAGCTTTAGGAGAAGCTCTTTAGTTTTGGCTTAAGGAGAGGGAGAGGGTATTCATAACAGAGTGAGAATAGAGGAAATCCACTCTCACAGTCTTTCTCTGTAGTTTAGCCCTCTGGCCTCCAGACCTTACTACAGTGGGAACCAGAGCCACAGACACAGCAGGGGTTTCAGGCACCTATTCAGAATAGAAGATAAAAACTCAAAGTTCATTCTTTAGAATGCTAAAAATAGCTGGCTATACTGACAGAGAGAGGGAGAGAGAGAGAGAGAGGGAGAGAGAGAGAGAGAGAGAGAGGCACAAATATTCAGTATGAGGAAAAAATGGAATATTACTACAGATTCCATGACCTTTAAAATTATAAGAAAATCAGACAAGGGAGATAACATAATGGTTATGTAGAGACTTTCATGCTCGAGGCTCCAAAGCCCCAGGTTCACTGCCCCAAAACCTTTTAAGCCAGAGTTGAGAAGTGCTTTGGTAAGAAAAAAAAAAAAAAAAGAAAGAAAGAAAGAAAGAAAGAAAAAGAAAAAGAAAAGAAAAGAAACCATAGCTCTTTTTACCCATACATTTTTTAAGTTTTATTTATTTATTCATGAAAAATGATAGGAGAGAGAGAAAGAGCTAGACATCACTCTGGTACATGTGCTGCCGGGGACTGAACTTGGAACTTCATGCTTGAGAGTCCAAAGCCTTATCCACTGCTCCACCTCCCGGACCACACCCATGCATGTTAAAAGACATGAGATGAATATAAATAACCTTAATAAATACCATATTAGGGCTAGAAAGAGACAGAGACCGAGAGATCAGAGTACTGCTCAACTCTGGCATATAGCAGTGCTGGGGACTAAGACAGGGACCTTGGGCATGTAAGTCTCGTGCACTACCTCTGCACAAATTCCCCAGGGCAGCAATAGAGAATTAGTGAACTGTATTTATACATGACAATACAGGTGAGTCTCACGAACATATTGTTGAGTCAAAGAAGCCGAACACAAAAGAATGTTGGTTTATTTCATTTATTTAAAGTTCAAAAGCTGACAAAACTAATCTGTGGTATGAAAGGGGAAGCTATTGATTAGCTTGGCAGGCTGAGCAGCTAGGAGTTCACCCAAGGGACCCTACTAGGATATTGGTGATGCCTCTTTCTTCCCCTGGTTGGTGACTACACATGGATGGATGTTTACTCTGAAAATTCATCCACCTGTGTACTTGTGATTTATATACTTTTTAAAATGTTGTATTTTAGTAAAAACTAATTTTTAAACTACATTTACAAACACAGATTAAAATAATCAACAAGTTTAGAAAATTCTTAAAATTTATAAAAGTATTTCAATATCAGCACTTAATACATAAATAAATCACTGCTTTTATGCACTTTGTTTTCTTTTTTATTGATTTATGTATTTAATTTCACTTCAGGTACTAAAGCAATTTAAAGACAGCTTAGTGTTCTTAAATTTGTACCCAGGATATTGAGTATGAGAACATATTAAAAACCCACAAATGCTAGACATGCCTAAACTTGTTGGAGTTCTGAATTTAAAGCAGTTTTCTCAGAGGCCAACCTTAAAATACTTAAGCTGTTTCAACCACCTCAGGTTTGAAATTTAGATCAGGAGTGTTGAAGCACAAAATTAAAAAGAAAGCAATAAATCTTTCAAACTTCTGATTCAAAATAATTGAGTGAACATGGATATTTACCTCTACTTACAAAAAAAAAAAAAACATTGAACAACAAATATAAAAGTAATCATTCTAAAGTCTGTTGAAAGTCTGTGATGGATGTCAGCAATAGACAAGAAAGAAAAGAAATATCTGGTAGCTACAAATTCAGCCATATCAGAGACACAGAGACAGAGACAGAGAGAGAGAGAGAGAAGAGAAGAGAAGAGAGAAGAAAACCAAGAAAATCCTAACGTTTTTTGAAATTATTGATTTAATACTGATCGACAAGACCACATTTATTCAGATTTTCTTTTATGTCCCTTTCCCATACTAATATTGTATTTTTGTTGTTGTAATACTTCTTAGGAACATTAAAGCATGGTGAGTGCAGTGCGGAACTATATATACCCCTGTAATCGTATAATCACGTAAATCACTATTAAATCACTGATTAAAAATTTAAGGAACACTAGAGCAGTGGTTAGTAGACTTTTTTTTATTAACAGCGGGATAGTAAACATTTTAGGCTTTGTGGGTCACATATCATCTCTATTAAAAAGGAACTGGACTTTGGGCTGGGTGATGATGTACCCACTAAAGCACACAGTTATCGTGCCCCACAAACCAGGACTGGGGTTTGAGCCCCAGGTCCCCACTTGCTTTGGGAAAGCTTCACAGTAGGCTGCAGATGTCTTTCTTTCTCTCTTTTCTCTCATCCTATTTCTCTTTGTCTCTGTCATAATTACAAAAAAAAAAGAAGGAAGGAAGGAAGGAAGGAAGGAAGGAAGGAAGGAAGGAAGGAAGGAAGGAAGGAAGGAAAAAGGGGAAAAAGTGACCAGAAGGAGTGGTAGATTCATTGTATATGCACCAAACTGTAACAATAACCCTGGTGGGGAAAAACAAAGAAAAAAAGCGGGAAGAGGAGAGGGGAGGGCAGGGGAAGGGAGGGGAGGTTGAGGAGAGGGGAGAGGGAAAGAAGGGAGGAAGGGAGGAAGGGAGGAAGGGAGGAAGGGAGGAAGGGAGGAAGGGAGGAAGGGAGGAAGGAAGGAAGGAAGGAAGGAAGGAAGGAAGGAAGGAAGGAAGGAAGGAAGGAAGGAAGGAATCCAATTCAAGGGGACCTAAAGATAGCTCATCGAGGAATCACAGGCATTGGGATGCATGAGGTCCTAGCTTCATGGCCCTGGCCACAACTTAGGAGCACCTGCATAGGGAAGGGAAAGCATCCGAAGCAGTGGAGAGTTCTGTAGTGTTTCTCCTCTCTTTGTGTCTCCTCTATTTCTCTTTCCCTTGCTATCTTTCGCCTCTTAAGAAAATTCCACAGAACCCTAGTGATAACCCTGGTGGCAAAAACAACCCCAAAGAGCTCCTCAATTCTGTCATGCCAGAGACAATAAGACAAGGGTGTGTCTGTGCTTCAATAAATCTGTGTTTACAAAACCAGGAGGTTAGATTGATTAGCTAGTAGGTCATCATTTGTCAACCCAAGCTTTAGAAGGTCTTCTTGGTTGATTGTCATTGTTGGTTTTTTATTCTCTAATTTTATTTTGCCCTTATTATAAATGTTATCTTTTTAAAAGACTAATTTCTAAGCAGTTGTTGCCAATGTAGAGAAATGCTATTGGTTTTATAAGTTAATCTTCTGTTTGGTAAACTTGATTTTCCCTTTATTCTATTAGTTTTTTCTGGGTAGATATTTATATCATCTACAGGAAATGGTAGCTTTATTGCTTGCCTTCAATTTTATTGATTTATATATTTATTTATTTTTATTGCTACTGGGGTTGTCGCTGAGGCTTGGTGCCTAGACTATGAATCCACTACTCCTGGCAGTCATTTTTTCCTTTTCTTTTTCTCTTTTCACTTTAGTTCTATTTGACAGGACAGAAAGAAATTGAGATAGAAGGGGAGATTGAGAGGAAGAGAGACACCACTCCAGCATCCTACCCAACTAGGGAAAGATATAAACAGGCCGGGGGTATGGATCAACCCATGTCCAGTGGGGAAGCGATTGCAGAAGCCAGAACTCCCCATCTTATGCACCCCCAAAATAACTTTGATGCATATTCCCAGTCGGGGAGAAATGATAGGGTGAAGATGACCGGAGCTCTCTGAACTCCAGTTCCATCAGGAACCAGAGAGAGAAGAGGAAAAAGGGAGGGACATTTGGATGTAATAATAGGTGTATATGTGACTTGGAAGGAAAGAGAATATGGGATCTTAAAAAGGGGGGGACAAATATGTAAAAATATAAATAGATATCTGTAGAAATGATAGTTAACCCATATCTGCAACCTTGGGGGAACTGCTGTAGCTTACAATGGAGGGACTGGGGAAACAGAACTCTGGTGGTGGGAATGGTGCGGAGTTGTGCCCCTGCTATCTTGTAATTTTATAGATAAATATTAAATAACTAACAAAATATAAGTAAAAAATAAAAAGAGAGAAGGAGAGAGAAAGATAGACACCTGCAGACATGCTTCATAGCTCTTGAAGTATCCTCCCTGCAGGTGGGAAGTGGGGGGGGTGCGCAGGAGGGTTCAACCCAGGATCTGCCGCAGACCACCACAGCCGATGAGTAGCAGGAGAGTCAGGGGTCTCGGAAGGTGACCTCCTCGGTGGGTCAGGAGTCGGCGCGAGGGAGAACAGATAGACACCACACTCTATTGGAGGGTGAATCTGGACTCATTTTAATAGTGAAACTGCAGTAGCTTTTATACTTTTTCAGGTTACATTCAGGTTACATAAACATTTAGCTCATAAGGAAGTAGCAATAAGCATCATAGTCTTGTGACTTTGGCTGGGTACATGTCACTCCCCCTTTTTACTGTAAAGAATGGTACAATACTTAGTATCGCCCTGTTCTCTGGGGAGGTCATACTTAGAATTGTTTTAGACTTTTGCTGAGGACTCTTTCTATCATTAATCTTCTACAGGGAGTCTACGGATCTTTGTCTAGTCGTGGACCACTGCTCATCTAGGTCTGGTAAAGTTTAACTATTAATCTTTGTTTCAATACGTCAACTTGTACCTGGGAGGCCTCAATCTCTGCATTCTTTCTTTGAGGGGCAGGTCATAACATGACTTCTTTTGTCCGTCTATGCTGACCCACCTTCCCCACTTTCATAATGTAACTTTCAAATATGCCCCTGTGTAAGGGAGAGGGGGTGCTTCTGACTCTCCATTCCCACCAGGCACTGCCAAAGTGTTATAAACCAATTGTGACAGTATAATTATTTGTAACAATAACGGGGGGGGGGGAAGAATGCGTTGTCCCATTCTCGTCCTCCTGCCCAGCTTCCTTGAAGTCTGAATGCAGGTCCAGAGGAGATGACTCTGTCAGACTCCCTGGAGTTCTTGATGGGGTGCCGCAAGGATCCTTGCGCATGGTGATATGTGTGTTTAACAGAATGCACCACTGCCCAGTCCCCCAGTTTTTATAAGCTTATTTTGTTTTTGTTTTTTTCTGACAACTTTTCAGATCCCAGTACTGTGTCCTATGTAGTAGCTATAATGGAGGCATCCTTGCCTTTCTTCTGATCTTAAACATTTCTCTAGGAAGCCTAAAATAAATGTAATACTTGCTTTAGATTTGGTTTGTAACATTTTCCACAATAAGTAAAAATATTTTTCCTAGTTTGTGAAGAGCTACATAACAAAGATTTTGAATTACCAAATGTATTTTCTGCATAAATTGAGAAAATCCTATTTTTCCTACATTAGGATTTTGGCATCTACGTTTATAAATGAAATGAACTTGTACATAGTTTCATCTCTTCATTTATCATAAATATCCGTATTTGGCAACCAAATTTAATTTGCCTCATATTGTAAAATAGACATGTTTTCTATCTTCTAGAGAAACAAATCTAATATAAAAATTAGCGATCATGTTCAGGCTTGGTAGAAATTACCTATAAAAGCATGTGGTCAAGAAAAAGAATATCTTACCACATTTGTAATTTCTTGTAATTAGTAGTTATAAACCATAAAAAGAAATAAATGACATTTATTTTTAAAAACCATATGGTCATGGAAGGAAAGGGAAGTTTTCAGAATGTTTTTAATGTTTTCTATTCTTTTTCATCAACTTAAGTGAATCTTAGAATAAAAAACTTTTTTACAGAAAATAAATTAGTCACCTAGATTTTCAAATGTAATAGCTTAGATACTCATTAAGCTCTTTTATTATTTGAAGTCTCTATTTTATCTGTAGTTTTAAAACTTGACTTGTAAGTATAGCTCATTTCATTTCAACATTTCTTGTTTCCTGATAAATGCATTAGAAGTTATAAATTTCCCTCTAAGTGAGGACATTGCTTCATATTCCACAAAATCTGACAAGTAATGTTTTCATTGTAATTCATATGAATTTTGTTTTAATGTGTTACTTATTAACAAAATGGGTTTGAGTGTGCTATTCAAATTCTAGTCACACGGGAATTTTTTAGCAATTCTTTTATTTTATGTTCTAATTTTATTACATTATGTAGGAGAACATAGGTTTTTAATACTGGTACTTTAGAATTTATTGAGGTTTCCTTTGTGATCTATTATACTGTCATTTTTTAATTTGCTAGAAAAAGATAGTGTTAAATTGAATTTAATTAATATGTAATGATTAGAGGTGATTAATTGGTAGAATCAGACCTCCCATGTATTAACTTGTTTTCTGATTGTGTGATCTATAAATTTTGGAAAGGGGTACGTTTAGAGATCTAAATAAATTATTGTTGAATAATTTCTTTTCCCCATAACATCAAGAGTTGATTTATACTTTGAGGATATATATGTATGTACACATGCACACGCACATGCACACACACACACGAAGAGAGAGAGACAGATTTCCCCTCTAATTCCATAGAAAAGGTTTTGGGGGGCAGGCGGAGGCACACCTGGTTGAGCACACATGTTACAGTGTGCAAGGACCCAGGATCAAGGCCTTAATCCCCACCTGCAGGGGGAAAGCTTTGCTAGTGGTGAAGCAGGGCTGCAGGTGTCTCTCTGTCTCTCTCCCTCTCTATCTCCCCTTACCCTCTCTATTTCTGGCTTTCTCTATCCAATAAATAAAGGTAATAAAAATTTTTAATGAAAGACATTTTTATCCATTATGAAACTTTTAGCTCTAATTCTATTTTATTTGATATCTTGACACTGCCCCAGATTATATTGGCTTGTTTCTACATGGTATATCTTTTCATCATTTTTTCAATGCTATTGTTTTGTTTCCGGTAGATCTTATATTTTTATCTTATTTAAAATTCAATTTAATATTCTATGGTTTTTAATAGTCAGCTTAGACTTGAACTTTCCATTACAATTGATTTCTCTTGTCATATTTCATATTATCCATTATCTTTATTTTTTGTCCCATTTTCTCCTTCCTTATTTACCAGTGATAGTTCAAATTTTCTTTTAGAGGAGAAGTTAGTGTAGCTCTTGTACATACCTTAATTTTTTGACCAAGTAGGTCTTGAAATAGAAATAAAATATATCTTTAAAGAGTTTTTTTTTAATTTTTATTTATAAAAAGGAAACACTGACAAAAACCATAGGGTAAGAGGGGGTACAACTCCACACAATTCCCAACCTCAGAACTCCCTATCACATCCATCCCCTGATAGCTTTCCTATTCTCTATCCCTCTGGGAGTATGGACCCAGGGTCATTATGGGGTGCAGAAGGTGGAAGGTCTGGCTTCTGTAATTGCTTCCCCACTGAATGGGTGTTGGCAGGTCAATCCATACTCCCAGCCTGTCTCACTTTTAAAGTTTTTGATTATTGAAAAGGGGGAGAATTTATACAGGCTGCTGGATCAAAACTCCCAAAAATCAACCATGGAGAAACTTCACAACTAAAATGAAAAGGTGTAGCCAAGGAACTAAAAAAAAAAAAAAAAAGGCCAGGTGGTGGTGCACCTGGTTGAGCACACGTATTACAATGCTCAAGGACCTGGGTTCGAGCCTCTGGACCCCACCTGCAGGAAGAAAGCTTTATGAGTGGTGAAGCAGGGCTGCAGGTGTCTCTCTGTCTCTCTTCCTCTCTATCACCCCCTCCCCTCTTGATTTCTGGCTGTCTCTATCCAGTAAATAAAGATATTTAAAAAAATTAAAAAATAAAAACCTTCAGTAGCCTCCGAGCTGGCTAAGTGGATAAGCTATTGGACTAACATGATGACCCAAATTCAATCCTCGGTAGTACTGTTTTTACCAAATTGATACTGTCTGGCTCTATCTCCCACCCTCTTTCTTTCTCATAAATAGATAAGTAAACCTTTTTTTTTTCTTTAAATATTTGGAGGCCGGGTGGTAGCGCAGCGGGTTAAGCGCACATGGCACAAAGTGTAAGGACTGAACTTAGGATCCAGGTTCAAGCCCCGGCTCCCCACCTGCAGGGGAGTCGCATAACAGGCAGTGAAGCAGGTCTGCAGGTGTCTATCTTTCTCTCCTCTGTCTTCCCCTCCTCTCTCCATTTCTCTCTGTCCTATCCAACAACGACAGCAATAACAACAACAATAATGATAACAATGATAAACAAAAAAAAAAAGGGAAAAAATAGCCTCCAAGAGCAGTGGATTTGTAGTGCAGGCACAGAGCCCCAGCAATAACCCTGGAATCAAAATTTATATATATATATTCAGACTGCCTTGGGAAGCCCTAAGTAATGATAAATTTGTTTGGCTGGAAATAGTGACAACCTGAGTAGTGAACAGGCAAATACAATAGGAACTAGAGAGTGGGGGAAGACAACTTAATGGTTATGCAAAAAGACTTTTCATGCCCCAGGCTACAGAGTCCCAAATTCAATCCACTGCACCATCACAACCCAGAGCTAAGGGGTGCTGGGGGTGGGGGTGGGGAGAACAAGACACTAGAAGAATGTCTTTAAATTCTCTTGTCCTTTCCCTGCATTCACTCAGTATGATCAAGTCCGCTCACAAAAAAAAGCGGGAACAGCCAGTATAGATGGTGTCCTTTCAAGGTAGCACAAAAGTCTCTTTGCAAGAGCTGGGACGACAGCATAATAGTTATGTTGAAGGATTTTTTTTTTGCCTGAAGCTCTGAGGTCCTTAATTCAATATCCTACACCACCATAAACCAAAATTGAGCAGTGCTCTAGTCTCTCTGTATCTTTCTCTCAGTATTTCTCACTCCATCTCTCTCCCTCTCTCTCTCTCTCTCTCTCTCTCTCTCTCTCTCTCTCTCTCTCTCTCTCCCTCCCTCCCTCTCCCTCTCTCTCATAAAATAAAAAACATAAGGGGGCAGAAGTGGAGCATCTGGTTAAGAGTACACATAATAGTGTGCAAGGACCCAGGTTCAAGCCCCTAGTCCCCACCTGCAGGGGGAAAGCTTCACAAGTGGTAAAGCAGGGCTGCAGGTGTCTCTCTGTCTCTTTCCCTCTCTGCCTCCTCCTCCTATCTCAGTTTCTCTCTGTCTCTATCCAATAATAAAGAAAGAAAAATATTTAAAATAAAAATGAAAAAATATATACTTAAAAAAAAAATCTCCTCCCAGTAAGAAGTTTATAAACAGGTATGCATCATCTAAGACCACCCAGGCATTCACTCCTTCCCGTTTTCTCTCTAAATTCCCTAACCTGGAGATGGCAATTTAAGCAGAACTCTAGTAAGTATAGCTTCCTTACATATTTAGGCTGGTCCTTGCTTTGCGCCACGTGTGTGTGATTAACCCTCTGTGCTACAGCCCGACTCCCTAAGCTTCCTTACATATTTAAAGAGAGGGTTTAAAGAGTTCCTTTATGGAATGGTAATAAATGAAGGTTGTCAGCAGTGGTTCTGTTGTTTTTCTGAGATTTCCTAACTTTACTTTCATCTCATTCTTCTTTTAAAATCATCATGAGGGACGTCAACAGAAGCCTGGATTGCAGCCATTCATAATAAAAATCACTAAAGACAGTAACTGGTACCCAGAGAACATGGCCATACTGGCCAAGATAGTTTTATCTCATAGTAATACAGCATCCACTGAAAAAGAAAAAAAGGAAAGAAAAAAGAAAACAATACATTAAGCTATGAAGACCACATGAGATGGGGTCTCTGGACAGATAGCTTATCAAATATCCTCAAGTATGTAAGGATGTTTATTTGAATATGAAGCAATAAATACAATTTAAAAGTGACAGAATTAAGTTTCAAAAAATATAGTCACGGAAAAATTATCTTAATAGATAGGCTATGTAGTAAGAGAAGCTCAGCCAAAGACCAAATTACGGACTTGAAATCAGATTGCAGTACTACTTTGTCATAAAATAACAGGAAAAGAAAATTGTGAAATAAAAGTCAAGTGGTATGGAGGATTAAAATCCTGATAATAGGAATCTTGGGATGAAAAGAAAAATGTGCAAACTACAGCCCGCAAGATAAATACAGCCTATTTTGTTAATAAAGTTTTATTGGAACACAGCCACATGCATCATATGTTATCAATGGCTGTTTTCATGCCATAATGACAGATTGAGTAATTGCTACAGACACAGCACAGCACACAAAGCCTAAAGTATTCATTATCTACCCTTTTATAGAAAAAGTTTGCTGATTCCTGCTCTTGGATTTGACACCATACATGGATGGAACGAGATAGAGTACTCATAATAGACATTCTCATCCCAGACATGAAAGAATACATTGTATGGAGTTCACCGGTCTGTAGAAGATCTAAACACCTATAATTATGAAGGTCACTTGCCTTGGACATCCTCATGACACAGAATGGGTGCCAATGTCATTTAAATCTTAAGGTAATATAAAACCCATCTAATCTAGTGAAAACTTATTTTAGAAAACATTTCTGTAGCGTCTTATTTCATAATCAACGAAATTTGAAAGTAACACTATATATGACTCTGAAGTTACTGCATGCTTGAGTATTTTGCTACATGAGGAAGATAAATTTGAGAAGGTATAAAGACCAAGGAGAAAGCAAAATGGATGAAACTGGAAGTAGAGATTATGTTTAGTGAAGCAAGGAAGGAAGTGAAAGACAACTACTGGTTGGTTTCACTCATATGCAGAATATAGGGAATTTTAACACATAAACTTGCAAATAACAGACATGTGACCACATTGTCTCTAAGACTTTGTGAGAACCATGGTGGTTATGCTTGAGGGGTGGGAAAAGCACTGAACTATATTTTTAGGTGTGGTGTGGAACTATACCCTGTAATCTTATAATCCATTATTAAAACACTAATACAAAAGTAGGAAAAAATATTCCATTGAGTCTTAAAAAAAATCAATGCAGCAATCCAAAAATTTGCTCAGGGCACTGTTCTTTTTCATTTTGCTATTCCTTTAGGCTGATTACAAAAGCAGGCAAAGTTAGCTTTGAGTTTCCAAGTGGAAAAACATTATACTAGAGAATCACAATAGTTTTTCAAATTGAAAATGAAAATGGCTACAGGAATTATGGGTTTCAGAAAAAATATGTATTTATCTACATGTTTTAGCATAAATATTTAGTAACCTAGGATCTAGAAAGATGTTTTTACATATCTCTGAAAAGAATCAGTAACTTTATTTTTTAAAAGCAGAAAAGAAAAGAAAAAAAAAGTTTTTAAAACTCTGACATATAGATCCCCACCATTTTACAAATATAACTTCATGTGCATTATTTATGGTATAAAATTTTTTTCACCAAGGGCTATTTTTACTGTAAAAGGGAGGATGTGTGCACACTTTCAGTTTAATGTAAATTTTCTTTCCAATTAGAGCTAATATATGGAGATTTGATCCTCTGGCTCAGTTGACATGCTGATTTCATTTCATCAAGGAGGCCTTAAGCTAGCACCATTTCCCACTGTGGCCTAGGCCCTAGCCCTGGAACCACTGCGGCTCACATCAACTTCTCTCTCTCTCCCTCTCTCTCTCTCTCTCTCTCTCTCTCTCTCTCTCTCTCTCTCTCTCTCTCTCCCCCCTCCTCCTCCTCCCTCCTCCCTTTCTCTCTCTCCCTCCCTCCCTCCCTCTCTCTCTCCCTCTCTTGGAAAACTGGAGAATTCATCTATGACAGAGCCATTTAATGAGGTAGTCAACTAAAGTTCAGAGCAAGTTTTCCCGCCCCCAGCTGGCAGTCATCCAATTCATTCTGCCAGCACTCAAACTTGGCTTCTCAGAAATTCTATCCCAAACCTGGCATTTTTATCTCAGGATAATTTAACCCAAATCATTTGGTACATCAGATTGTCTAAAACATAAGGTTAAGAGCTCAAAATAGCCACCCTCTCCCAAGGTTGTCTTAAATTATGGAACATAATTATTAAAAGATTCTGCTACAGACGTTGAAAAACAAGATCAGAAAAGAAAACACAAATAGAACCTGAACTGGAGTTGGTGTGTATTGCACCAAAGTACAAGACTCTGGTGTGTGTGTGTGGGGGAGAGTATAGGATGTCATCCAAAAAGGATGACAGAGGGAAGACCTATTGGGGGTTGTATTGTTCTGTGGAAAACTGAGAAATGTGATGTATGTACAAACTATTGTATTTACTGTAGAATGTAAACATTAATCCTCCAATAAATAAATTTAAAAAAAAGATTCTGCTACGACTGGACATGCAAACCACAGCCTTCCATGAGGTAGATAGGCAAGACTGCTTTCCCTCCTGGTAAATGAACGAATATTTAATGAGCAGGCACATGTTCTCCTGCTGTGGAAAAACAAGACACAGTCATCCTAATCAAAGAGCTTAAAGTGTAATGAGAGAAACAAAATATACGCACATAAAAACATAAGCATTTATGAAATAGTAATTCAAAGTTTAGTTTTCAGCAGTGTTAATAACCATGCTCCACTCCCAGTTTTCAAAATGTGATAAAAAAAAAGTTAACCTGTGTGACCTCTATAAGACAGTTTTGAAGTGTGTATACCTATGGAAAAGTTTAAATATCTTAAGTGCAAAGGTCTATGAATTTCCATAAGCTGAAACCCCACATAAACACACCCAGATCAAGGATTACCAACATTCCAGAAGTTTCTCTTTGGCCCTTTCCTCTCACTAGTTTTCTCTGAGAGCAACCCTTACCATGACTTGTATCACCATACATTGGTTTGGCTTGTTTTTGTACTTTATATAAATGGAATCTGTATTTTTTTGTATGTCTGGCCTCTTTTGTTCACCACTGTGTTTGAGAGCATTATACTTAATATCTTTCAGAATTATAGTTCATTCTCATAGCTGTATGATATTTCATTATATAAGTATTATAAAATGTATCTACCATTTTCTCACTGCTGGATATCTGTCTGGGTATTATGAGTGGTATTGTCATAAGCATCCATGTTTCTGACATATATATATATATATATATATATGTACATATATATATATATATATGAACATATATATGTAAATATATTTCTGTTGGGAATATACCCCTGGATGGGATGGCTGAGTTATATGGTAGTCATATGTTCAGCTTTAACAGATATTATCAAACAGATTTCTAAAGTGATTGTACCCTTGGACACTCCCACCTATAATATATGAGCATTCCTGTCACTCCACATCCTTGCCAGCTTTCAGTAATTTCTGCAGGTCAGTCATTTGACAACACATTGATAAAGTAGAAAATGACATTTACCTTCCACCTTCTGCACCCCATAATGTCCCTTGGTCCATACTCTCAGAGGGATAAAGAATAGGCATTCTTTTTATTTATTTATTTATTTATTTATTTATTGGGGAATTAATGTTTTACATTCAACAAAAATACAATTGTTTGTACATGTATAACATTCCCCAGTTTCACATTTGACAATACAACCCCCACTATGTCATTTATCATCCTTCATGGACCTGTATTCTCCCCACCCACCCACCCACCCCAGAGTCTTTTACTTTGGTGCGATACACCAATTACATTTCAGGTTCTACTTGTGTTTTCGTTTCTGATCTTGTTTTTCAACTTCGGCCTGAGAGTGAGATCATCCCATATTCATCCTTCTGTTTCTGACTTATTTCACTTAACATGAATTTTTCAAGGTCCATCCAAGATTGGCTGAAAACAGTGAAGTCACCATTTTTTACAGCTGAGTAGTATTCCATTGTGTATATATACTACAACTTGCTCAGCCACTCATCTGTTCTTGGACACCTGGGTTGCTTCCAGGTTTTGGCTATTACAAATTGTGCTGCCAAGAACATATGTGTACACAGATCTTTTTGGATGGATGTGTTGGGTTCCTTAGGATATATCCCTAGGAGAGGAATTGCAGGGTCATAGGGTAGATCCATTTCTAGCCTTCTGAGAGTTCTCCAGACTGTTCTCCACAGAGGTTGGACCAATTGGCATTCCCACCAGCAGTGTAGGAGGGTTCCTTTGACCCCACACCCTCTCCAGCATTTGCTGCTGTTACCTTTTCTGATGTATGACATTCTCACAGGACTGAAGTGATATCTCATTGTTGTCTTTATTTGCATTTCTCTGACAATCAGAGACTTGGAGCATTTTTTCATATATTTCTCGGCCTTTTGGATCTATTCTGTGGTGAATATTCTGTCTATGTCCTCCCCCCATTTTTGGACGGGGTTATTTGTTGTCTTGTTGTTGAGTTTGGCAAGCTCTTTATATATGTTGGCTATTAAACTCTTATCTTATGTATGGCCTGTAAAGATCTTCTCCCATTCTGTGAGGGGTCTCTTGGTTTGGGTAGTGGTTTCTTTTGCTGTGAAGAAGCTTTTTAATTTGATGTAGTCCCACAGGTTTATACTTGCCTTAGTCTTCTTTGTAATTGGATTCGTTTCATTGAAGATGTCTTTAAAATTTATGCGGAAAAGAGTTCTGCCAATATTTTCCTCTAAGTATCTGATAGTTTCTGGTCTAACATCCAAGTCCTTGATCCACTTGGAATTTACTTTTGTATTTGGTGAAATACAGTGGTTCAGTTTCATTCTTCTGCATGTTTCAACCCAAAGAATAGGCATTCTGGTGGTGGGAATTGTGTGGAGTTGTACCCCTCTTACCCTATGGTTTTTGTCAGTTTCCTTTTTATAAATAAAAATTTAAAAAAATACAAACATGACATTCAGTAGAGTCTGACAAGGGTTCAGAGGACAGCCTCTGAACAGCTGAGAGACCTTTATTCAAAGATAATGTCCCAGAACTGTAAGAACTCAAGTCTAACTTGAAAAGCACAGTTCCCCTCCTTATCCCAAATACCCCATCTTATAAGCTATCAACCACATACTCACATATAATCTTCTCCACTGTAGAACAAGTTAGATTTCTTCTAAAGCAAATAAATAAACTAAGGGGGCCAGGCAGTGGTGCACCTGGTTAAGTGCACACATTACAGTGCCCAAGGACACAGATTAAAGCTCCTGGTCCCCACCTGCAGGGGGAAAGCTTCACAAGTGGTGAAGCAGGGCTGCAGGTGTCTCTGTCCCTTTCCCTCTCTATCTCCCCCTCCCCTCTCAGTTTCTCTCTGTCTCTATCCAATAATAAATAAATAAATATTTAAATAAATAAATAAACAAACACACACAAAAGTTTTATTGGGAGGTTAATGGTTTATAGTTAAGTCTTTAACACATATGCATAGTCTCTCACCTCCCCTTGACAGGCATCTAGGAAACACAGCAGGATCCCAATGTCCCTTCATTCTGTCCCCATCTCTCCTTCCCCAGAGTCCTTTGCTTTGGTGCAATATTCCACACCCAGTCCAAGTTTCACCCAAGATCCTTCCTTGCTGCTCTATGGCCTTAAATTCCACTTATAAGTGAGTATTGGTCTTCCTCTTTTTGGTTTGTCTCAGAGTGAGACAAGCATATATATCTTTTAACATGAAGAAAGGCACAGGTATAAACTTTTCTTGGGTAAGACCAAGTGTATCACATAAAGACATGGGATATATATCTCCATCCATTTAACACAGAGATTCCTACTATGGGTCAGGCCCTGCTATAAGTACCTTCATTAAATCCTTGTAGCAACTTGTGAGATAAAAATCATTCTTATTGTTTTTACAGGTGAGGAAACTGAGACACAGTGAAATTGAGCGATTTACTCAACCTCATAGAGCTGGTAAGTGGCAAAATAGAAATCTCACTAAACTAATTCAGACTTTATAAAGGCTCAAGTAGAGGGCAGCATGCCCTCAATTCTTTCTGATCATTTTATTGGAGAAATTATTTACAAGATTGTTGTCACAGACATACAGTTTCATATCTTCCCCTGTGACAGGTGTCAGCACACCACACCCTCTGCCAACTTGTCATCTTCCTTCACCATAGGACACTGGGTCCTCAGCCCACTTTCAGCCTCTTCAGCCTCCCACTCTTAAGAGTCCTTGGATCTGCTGCAACAGATAATAATAGCTAATTAAAGTTCCACCCTGTATTTCCCCTTTCTCTGTTTCCCAAGTCCCATCTGTGAGTGGGGTCATCTGCTACTCTTATTTCTCCTTCTGACTTACCTCACTTAACAAATCTTCAAGTTTCATCCAAGTTGTAGCAAACAAGATTTCATCATTACATACAACTGAGTAGCTGTCTCTTAAATATGGTCCACGGATCAGATCAAATCGATGGGGTTTACAGTCAACAATATGTATATACCTTTCCCATATTTGGGAGCTACTCTCTTCCCTGATCCAGCTTTCTGGTACTTTTTTCAGCCATGGCATCATCTCCCCAGACAATAACTTGGATCCACCTGCATATCAGATATCGGGCTCAGGGAAGAAAAAAAAAACTAGTATAGCCACAGGCCCTTTGGAATATAACTAAAATAGGTCTACTATCTACAAAACGGAGACCTCCCCCCTCAATCTTCATCTGAACTATTCTAGCCTTTAGGTTCATGATTAGTCAACAATTTGTTTGGCTTTATATGTTGTCTTTTTTCAGCCACCAGGCTCCAGATGCTAACATGATGCCAATCAGACTTCCCTGGACAGACAACCCCACCAATATGTCCTGGAGCTCCACTTCCCCAGAGCCCTCCCCCACTAGGGAAAGAGAGAGAGAGGCTGGGAGTATGGATCGACTTGTCAATGCCCATGTTCAGTGGGGAAGCAATTACAGAAGCCAGACCTTCCACCTTCTGTGCCCCATTAATGACCCCGGGTCCATGCTCCCAGAAGGATAAAGAATAGGAAAGCTATCAGGGGAAAGGATGAGATAGGGAGTTCTGGGGGTGGGAATTGTGTGGAGGTGTCCCCCTCTTATCCTGTGGTTTTTGTCAGTGTTTCCTTTTTATAAATAAAAATTAAAGAAAAAAAAAAAGAACAATCATTAAAGGGGCCAGGTGGTGGCGTACCTGGTTAAGTATAAATCTTATAGTGTGTAAAGACACAGGTTCAAGCCCCCGGTCTCCACTTGCAGAGAGAAAACTTTGTGAGTGATGAAACAGGGCTGCAAGTGTCTCTCTGTCTCTCTCCTTCTCTATCTTACCCTTCCCTCTCAATTTCTGGCTATCTCTGTCCAATAAAGATAATTTTAAAAACTTTAAAAAAGAATAATTATTAAGTAACAGAAGGAACTTCACCTTTGAATCTAGTCTCCATAGTTAGATTAGAATCTACAGTGCAGCTGAACTGCACTTTATTTTCACTAGCCTTTCTCTTATATGTGTCTTCATGCTTATTCCCTACCTCCTCACTCTTACCCAACCCTGTCCTTCATCGTTAGACCTAACACCTGGATATTTGACTCTACACAGGGTAATATCTCAGCTATGAAGCCAGTGGCCAGAAGCTAAGTAGCAAACACAAAAGTAATCAAAAACACTAAAACCGTCAAAGGCAACCATTTACTGAGTCTGCTTGGCACAATGTAGTGCCCCTTAATCCTTACAACAATAATTAACTAAATTAGTATCTCCTTTTTACAGATTAAATGACTCAGACTCAGGGATGTTACATCATTTGTCCAGGGTTCTATATCTGCTGAATTGTATGTATTAAGCAGACTATCTAATGATAGTCTACATTCTTTTTTTAAAAAAATTCTTATTAGTGATTTAATCATAATTAACAAGATTATAAGATAACGGGTACAATTCCATACAGTTCCCATTGTCAGAGTGCCATGCCCCATTCCCTCCATTGGAAGCTTCCCTATTCTTTACCCCTCTGGGACTATGGACTAAAATTCTTCTTGGGGTGCACAAGATGGGAGGTCTGGCTTCGGTAATTGCTTCTCCAGTGGACGTGAATATTGACAGGTTAAACCATACCCCAAGCCTGTCTCTATCTTTCCCTAGTGGGGTAGGACTCTGAAGAGGTGGGTGAGTTTCCAGAACACATGGGTGAGGTCATCTGCCCAGGGAAGTCAGGATGGCATCATAGTAGGGTCTGCAACTTGATGGCTAAAAGCTGTAAGATATAAAGCAACATAAATTGTTTAGTAAACAGAAACCCAAAGGTAAGAACAGAACAGATGAAATTAGGGGTCTTCATGTGGGAAGAAGCTAGAAAGTCTATTTTAGGTATGTTCCCAGGCAAAACCTATATTCTAAGTCCTACCAACTCTTACTATCATAATTTTAGACCAAATAATTGTAATGATACACCCAATTCACTTTTATCATATATTATCATATATCCATATGCAGATGTTGGGGGACAATTTCCTACATGGGAAGTACTCAATGTCTTGCTAATTCTTTACCTTGTTAGATACAGCCAGATTTGCAAAGCCTGTGAGCAGACAGTAAACTAACAAGTTTCTCCTGAGCAGTGAACCACTTGCTGGGTTGACGATAACTGTGGAAAGTGCATATCCAAAATGAAAGCTGTTTGTGCATATCTGATGAGCACCAGACACAGTACTAAGGGGCTTCTCTTCAAATTGCCAGAATCTCTGTAGCATTTGGAGTGCTTGCAATAATATAAAGGAGAAAAATAAAGCTACCGTGACCTTCTGAATTTATTTGGTTGTCCTCATCACAATTCCTAAACTATAGGAATGCAGGGCTTAAAAAACATTTAGTGTTGTAGGAAATAGTATAGACTCTGGAGTAAGGAAAACCCAGAGAAAAACCTGTATGTCACTAGCATTATGGCCTTGAACAAAACACTTAGCTTCTACAAGTCAGTAAGATGTAAATAGTAAAAAGTGTAGGAAGACCTAATTCATAGAACTGATGTGAGGAATAAACTAGACCATGCCTGTAAAATATTTAGCACTTTCTAGCATGTGAGGAAACAATTAGTGAATGACCACCATTAGTAGCATTGTTGTTTCATTCTATTTTATAAACATATTTGGTCCAAGATTATGTGATCAAGGCATTGCTTCTCACTCTATCTAAAGGGTTTAATGACTGCTAGGGATCAAAAGGCCTAATGTGATAGGAGGGCAAAACTCCCCCCTTTTTTCCCCATGCTCCTTGCTTCTAAGTTTGCTTTGCCACACAACAATACTTCAATCCATTCAATGTCGTAGCATATTCAACATGGGGGAAAAAAAAGCCGCATAAGTGGTGTCTCAACTCAAGCCATGGAAAGCATAAATAAATTTGTCATTCTTCTCACCCTACATGAACTGAAGAGTCTGGTACCTACCACATAGAAGCTCTATAATTAATACACTGATTGGGAGAAAAAAATCAATTTAACATGTAATATTGCACAATACTAGACCTATTTTTCCAATTAAAAAAACTTATGGAGAATTCTAAGCAAACAAAAATTGAAAGAAAAGCCCCATGTACTCACGACACAGTTTTATAAAGTTATTAGCACATAACCAAATCTTTCCTATATACCCCTACCCACTTCTTCCTTTCCTTTTAGATCATTTTAAAACTAATCCCAGGCTTGATATCATTTGAGCTTTAAGTATTTCTTCAAGCAATAGTAAACAATGATTCTTTTTCTAGTGTATAACCATGATGGCATTATTTTCCCTTAAAAGTTAATGATAATTCCTCACTATCATTAAGCAGTATCTTGCTACTATGCCAGACCCCCTAAACTCATAGTTTTCACAAAATAAATCCCATACTTTGTAATTAGTAACAACTAACAAATGTGTCTTTTAGGACTCTATCAACTGTTAACTTCTAAGTCTCCCTTCTTCATTGTTCTATGCAATTTTGTTGTTGAATGAAGCATTTTGTTTGTTCTTAAAGTTTTAATAGTCAAAACTTTGGCTAATTGAACCCCTGTGGTATGGCTTAACACATTCCTCTGTCCCTGTAAATTAGTAGTTAAATCTATAGATTTTATCAGACTCTGGGTTGGTATTTTGACAAGAAAATTCACAGCTGACATTTTGTACTTCCATTAGGAGGTATACAATATCTGGTTGACTCTCTTTTTGATCATGTAACCATTGGTGATTACTGTCTAGATTCCATTTCTTAAGATAATATCTTAACATGGATTATGGAAATTATGGTAAATAACTTAGAAATTAGATTTGACTTGATTAGTAGGTAGACATCTAGGTTAGGGTCCTAGCTTCCTTAAGAAGATTGCATCTCATTCTTTAGGCCCCTGGTACTGAGAGCATGGTGAAATCACAAGCACTCCAAAGTTGTTGGTCAAATTGGATTGGAAAACAAGTAATTTCTCTAAAATGTAATTTACCCAAAGAATAGCATGTTTTTACTCTCTTCATTAGCTCATATAAAGTCAAAGACTTCACTACTACCCCCAACACCTAGACAGCTTGTTCCTTTTAATTTAGTCATCAAACTCTTCTCACATTCATAAAAGAAGAAATTGCTATGCCTGGAATTTAGTGGTTGCAAGGCTAACATTAGTTTTAATTCTTCCACCACATCTGCTTAAATTTCCTCATTTAGACTTCAGGTACAATTTTCCCAATAGCATTACTTGGGCTGTGTATGCAAATTATATCCCTGCTTACACAATGAGCATTTAGGGCATGATTATATTTTCCTCCCCTCTGTGATGATGAACAAAGGGAAATTTGGTTCACACGTTGTAGGAGACACCTTTGGAGCCTCTTGTTCTACTTTTTAAACAATTCATTGTAATAGTGCCTGTCAGGACTCATTGCCCTGGGTGTTCTTGATCTCACTTTGCCACAGTCCAGTCTCACTCTTGATTGTGACAAATTTAGACAATAGGATCAAATCAGCATTTAGCAGGGAGTCAACTTGTTGACTCTCTACATAAGAATGATACTGGTTCATCGTTTCTAGTTTGATTCAGTGATGTCTCTTCAATGTCAAAAATCCCCTCAGGAGCTAGTTGAACTCCACATTTGCTCTTTCTCTCCTGTCATACCGTCTTTGGTCTGCAACCTGACGTCTCTACCTACCTCTACCTAGCAACTTTGTTGATCACTAGTATACGAAGTCAAATAGGATTTCCTCAGTTCTCATCTTGCATGATGGCCTTGCTGTTTTCAGACTATTCATCCAGTCTCTACCTTTTGAACCCTCTCAAAAACTGATTCTCCTCTATCCTCAGATTGCTTCTCATTCTCATTTACTATATTCTCTTCTTCAGGAGCCTTTTAGATACTAATCTGTGTAGATAGGAGATTTCTCAGCATTAGAGCTCAGGGCTTGCCTACCTGAAGTACCGGGTTTGATCTCTGGCACTAAAATATGCCATTGCCATAGCACGAGCGCGCACGCACACACACACACACACACACACACACACACACACACACACACACAAGAGGAAGTCTAAATGTTGAACTTCCCTTGGTGGCTGCCTTTCCCACCTCTCACACTAATTTCATTACCAAGTTTTTGGAGAAGACTAACAAATTTACCTTATTTCCTCCACTCTATCTGGAAGTCCCAGCTTTCTGGTTGCTTACTGGAAGGGCTGCAAATGCAAATGGCTGACCAAGCAACACAAATCCCATTTCGATTCTTACTTCTGCCACCCCCACTCATTGTCCTCAAGCATCACCTTCTACAGCATCTCTTACCCTCTCCTCTTCCCATTCCCACATTAAATTTGCCATTAGGTTTTTTGTTTGTTTGTTTTTTAGGTCAGTACTCCAGAAGCCTCTTGAAGTCATCCCTTCTACCCACTGACTCTGCCCAGTTTATACCCTTATACTTGGACCATCACAGCAGCCTCCAATTCTTGTGTCAGTCTTGTCCTCTCTGAAGCTGTCAGTTGGTTACATATTGCCTCAGTTACTGATATCTTCCTAAGACACACACACACTGGGTAACGTGGCTATCCTCCCGAGACTCCCAGTGGCTTCACATTTTAGAGGCTAAAGACAGTAGCATTCAAAGTCCTTCATGACATGGATCCAGTTTCTTTTTATAGCCCCATGTGACTAAGTAAAGAATCCCTGGGGCTCCCACTAGTCTGCAAAAACTTTGAAGAAAGATAGACTTTCTGTTGGGAGGAAAGCAGAAGGGCATGCTCAAGTGGAAAGACAACATGAGCAAAACACTACAACTGAAATGCTACTTTATTAAAGAGAAAACAAAGGAGAGATGAACTAATGAGGCACAAAGGCTGCTCTTGTCATGCAGAGAAAGATATGACTCAATTCGTAGGATGGAGAAAACTACACAAGGATAAGACAAAATCTAACAGGAATTTAATACTAGTCCTATGTTAACTTCCATGTGCATCACCCATCTCTGCACACAGCTGCTTCAAACCTGATACTCTGCAGCAGACCCAACAAAATCCTTCCAAATTGGCTAAGTGTTCTTAATTCTATTTTAGGCTCTCAATCCCAATTGTTAACGACTTCATTAAATATAAGACTTCCTTTCAGAGCTACTTGGAAGTGTGTTACATAAATGCTGCATATTTCCCCCTCTTACTCCTTCCCCAGCATTTCTCCAACTGCTAAAAATAACACTTCAGATACTGGCTTTGTTCACTGTTCTATCACCTGCACACCTATCATGTTCAGACCCTAACCGGGACAGATCACTTTCATTGGTCTTTCTTTTTTGTGTCTCCATTTCTTCCTGCTCATGAAGCATTTTTTAAAATGAAGCTTAATGCTCCTGAGGAAATTATGTTCTGCCACGGGAATGAAAAGGCTACAAATCATTTTCTCTTCTTATTTCCATAATAGCCCCAGAAGACATCTTTTTCAGCCAGCTTGAGAGCTCTCCTATGTATATTAGGAGGAAGAATAAGAACAGTAATAGCCAGTGATTGACAATATTTATTTGAAAGCTCAGACTGTGAGTCAGATGCTGTGCCAGGTACTTCACATGTATGGTCGTATCCAATCATCACAGCACCCCAAGGGCTAGGTATCATTACATCCTTAGTTTTCAGAGAAGCAAACCAAATCTAGGAAGGCTTCAAGAACTTGACCTAATGGCACTAAGTCAAGACACAGGACCCAATTTCAGGCGTAGATCTACCTGGCACCATAGCTTATGTCCTCCATGCAGAAAGTTACCTCAAAATTGTGAAATAGGAGACCTTTTCAGGTATGTTTGCTTGGTTTCTCCCTGAAACAAGGATTTGAGAGCCCGAACTCTGTGTACACCAGGAGGGAGAGAAGAAGTGGTATAGAGGAAGGCAGAAAACCTTTAAAGGAATAAAAGGTGTGCATGTTCTGAGGAACTCTGGGAGGCATCCTAGAGCACATTTCAGAATTAATCCACTGACTCCTATGTCCATCTTTGGTTGGCAGATGCTGTTGGAAGGATTAGCATCTTGCTTGAAGCCTGTTTCCCAGTCAGAAAAAAGGCCCCAGGCACAGATATTCAACAGAAAACAGCTCTCCAGAAGTATAGGTGAGTACTGAGAGATGTGCGTGGGGCACGAAGAAAGGCTACTACAGGTGCATTTGAAAATGAAAGAGACAGACACTCAGTTATGCTGCTCCACACATCAGCTTCTCAACACAGTTTAACCAACCAGGATGTGTCAGCAGCACTGGTTCTGAAGGTTTTTCCAGACATTCTCCCTTTATTTATTTTTTTTTATCTCCACCTGAGCATTACACATTTTCAAGGAGAGACAAGAATAATCCTGGGGCAGCTACCACCAGGAATGGTGAGACTCTTGCACACCAGAACTTTCTAGCAGTGAGTGGCACCTTACACCTGACACTATGGAAATCTGCATACTCCCCACCAAAAAAATCAATCAATGGTCTCTATAGGTTACAAAGACTAGCTATTGTGATGACACCCATACTTCAACTTTTGGACACAATGATGAGTTTATTTTCCAAGATAGGATCCTCTTTCTTAAAAGCCCACTTTAAATTTTTTTATTGAAGATTTTGCCACTCTGAAGTTCCTCTTACTTATTATAACCATAGTTTGGGAAGGGGGGTGGGAACCTCTAAATAGTTTATAGGTTGGCTACTTTAACCCTAAGGAAAACTATCAATAATACTGGGTTCATTGTGTGCTCAGAATCTGGCTAGCTCATTATTTCTCACTCTGACCCTAAAAGATGTGTACAATTTCAAAATCAAAAGCCTGAATGGTTATACAACTTGCCCAAGATCAGTAGCAAAAAAAAAAAAAAAAAAGGCTGATCCTGGGTCTAAATCCGAGCCTGTGGTTTTCCCCACCACGTATAAGCACCTTTCTAGCATTTCCTGGAATGAAATGTCTCAGGGCCCATTGCCATCAAAACAAGACATTTTTGCTCCATGATGGGCTATTTTCATAAATAAGATCTCTAGAATACTCCACAAAGTCTGAAATGTTATAATAGCCTGCAAAGGGTTGATTTACTAATGTGTGTTATTGTGTTCTCTATGAGAAGTCAAACTAATAATGTCATCTGCACTTGTAAGGGTCACTTACTAAAATGGGAGGGATTCTGTATTCATCTAGCTGTCAGCTTGCAAACTGAGGTCCAGAGAAGTTGAAGAACTAGCTGAAGGGCGCTAGTTGAGGGCTAGCTAGGTAACAAGAGGCAGAATAAGAGCCCTCATTTCCTGAAGCTTCAGTCTGTAGCTTTCCTGTTCAGCCTGCTAGATTATATCTGTTCATACAATGGCCCCCTTGGGCAATCACAGATAAGCACAATTCTTAGCCCAGGTGCAAATTTTGATCAGTCCCACTACCCGGAGTTTCTAACAATTCTCAGAATTTTTTTTTCTCACAGGCATTTATGAGAGTGTTATAATAACAACTTTTTAATGTCTTTTCTCTGAAAGAAATAACAAGCCAAAGCTCCAGGCATCGGCTTCATTGTTATATAATACTTGTCTGGCATTGCAAATCATTTTCAAAAGGACAGGGCCTGGGGGAGGCGAGGGTGGGTGTGAATCTTTGGTGCTTTCTTGAATAACGTGAGACTGAACCCTGTGCTCATCAGCGTATATGTGACCAGTTCATGTTGATTATCTTTGAAGACTTCACGGTGTCTGAGGCAGTCTCTGGATCTGGGTGGAACTCAGTGGCTGCAGACAGAACTGGTTTTCTTCTCTTTCCTTCCATCCAAGTAAGAGAACAAGCTAATAATAAACCAAAGTTTTAGAACTTGAATTTGAACTGAAAATACCTCCGTATAAAACCTTCCACCCTGCAAATGGGAGGGGAAGCGATCTACTAGAGCTGGAATCAACTGTATTTTCTGTGAACGCGCGCCCTCTGCTGATTAATCTTAGCAACGACTGACTCTCGGTAGAAGTAAACAATTTTACCATAGATGCATATACACTGTGTGGAGGGGGAGAGCTATAGCGATTTCATTAGTGTTCAACTTTTCACTCATAAGTTTGAGATTACAAAGGTCCCACTGAAATGTGGGTAAATTCTCATTGAGATGTGCACAAGCGAAGTTCAAAACTCTCCCGTTAGTTGGGGGAACTCTCCAAATACCTGGTTGCTAAGCACATTTAATAAAGAAGTGAAAAATAGAGCTACCTGAAGGTTTATTTGGGGGTATATATACCTAACTCTTCCAAAAATAGTCAGGAGCAGTGTGAAGTCACTTTGCTGTGGGAAAATGGAGGGGGGAAAGTCCAGAGCAAAGATGTATATATACATATATATTTTTTATTATTATTTTTTTATTTTTTACCAGAGCACTGCTCAGCTCTGGCTTATGGTGGTGCAGAGGATTGAACCTGAGACTCTGGAGCAGTCTTTTTGCGTAACCATTGTGCTATCAACCCCTGCCCTGGAGTTTTTTGTTTTTTTTAAGTGTTTGACTAAAAGCAAGAAGGTAGTTTTTTGTTTTGGCTTTTTTTTTGGGGGGGGGGGGCCCAGGGTTATCACTGGTACTCAGTGCCTGCACTAGGAATCCTCTGCTCCTAGAGACCATTTTTTGTTGCCCTTGTTGTGGTTATTATTGTTATTGCTGCTGTTGGATAGGACAGAAAGAAATGGAGAGAGAAGGGGAAGACAGAGAGGGGGAGAGAAAGATAGACACCTGCAGACCTGCTTCACCACTTGTGAAGTGACTTCTCTTCAGGTGGGGAGCGGGGACTGGAACTGGGATCCTTACGCTTCGTCCCATGTGCGCTTAACCTGCTGCCCTACCTACCGCCTGGCCCCCTTGTCTTGTTTTTTTTTTATACAGTAGGACATGCTGTGCCCTTGGTAGCAAACCCTCCAGTGATGACTCTGTACTTTTTCCTCCTTGTAAATGTCCTGCAGTCTTCTGCATAGCTTTACCTCAGGCTGAGATGGAAAGGGCAGTGAGAGAAAGCAAACCAACTCCTTTATTACGCATTCCACTCCATGGTGTTCCACTCGCTGCTTCCTGCTCACTCTTGATAAGAAATGAATTCCAAGATCGATGGTCAGCTGGTAGCAGCCAGACAATGTCTCCCCTCATAATTGCCTTCCCTGTCGCAGTCCCCTTTTGTCCCCTTCCCCTTCCCTGTCCCTGTCCCCGTCCCTGTCCCCGTCCCCTCCCCCTCCTCCCCTTCCCCTCCCCTCCTCCCCTCCTCCTCCCCTCCCTTCCCCTCCTCCCCTCCTCCCCTCCTCCCCTCCCCCTCCTCCCCTCCCCTCCCCCTCCTCCCCTCCTCCCCTCCCCTTCTCCTGTCCTCTCCTCCCCCTCCTCCCCTCCCCCTCCTCCCCTCCCCTCCTCCCCTCCCCCTCCTCCTCTCCTCCCCTCCTCCTCTCCTCCCCTCCCCCTCCTCCCCTCCCCTCCCCCTCCCCTCCTCCCCTCCCCTCCTCCTATTCCCCTCCCCCTCCTCCACTCCCCCTCCTCCCTCCCCTCCCCCTCCCCCTCCCCTCCTCCTTCTTTTTCTTTCTCTCCCTCCCTCTCTCTCTCTCCCTCTCCACCCACTCCTAATTCAGACCACCTCGACTGTTTCCATTATTCATCCAACTCATTCCCCACCACGCTGCACACAGCACCCACGTTTATTTCCCTGGGGATGCTCAGTTTATCCACCTGGTACAGGAGAAATGCAAAAGCAAAGCAGTGGCCTGGGCCCAGCACCCCCGGGGACCAATCGTCGGGCCAGCAGCTGGCACTCAGGAGCTGTCCGCATACACACCCCATTACATAAGGCAGCAGCGAGGCCGCCCGGGAAGGGGGAGATGAGCTCAGGACTGCGGCGCCGCCCACGTGCCTGGAGAGTCTGCACAGCCCTAGAGAGAAGCAAAGCTAGACGTCTGTAAGCTGTGCGTACATTTTGTGCCAACCAGCAAGCACACGGGTAATAAAACACAGTTTCTCTCTCTACACGTGCGGGTTCCGAAATCAAAGTGTTTAGCAGAATCTCCTAAGAAAGGAAATGCAAGGTCACGTTTTCCTTTTGGCAGAGCCCCTGGACTCTTCAAGGCCGGTAGCGCACCAGGGGTCAGCACGTGTTTAGGGACTCAGGCGACCTGAGCAGCTGTGACCACAGGAGGGTGAGCCCTCCTCACCCTCTCTCCTCTGGGTCTCAGCTTTTGCAGTTATCTGCTCTGTGGGAAGAAAAGAGGGCATCGGGGAAAATTGAATTCCGCTGTGATAACCCAAATCTTAGCTGCTCAGGTCTGGACTACATTTCCCTGGGTCTAAACTGAAGGCGGGGGATTTGATTTGAGAAGTGAACAGGGAAGTAGAACCTTTCTCTCCACTTGGATAGATAGAGACTGTGATAAGGAAAGGAGAGACTGGGATGGAAGTCATTTTGCATCCACATGATTTGATTTAATCCTAAGTAGGTCGCTGCACTTTGCCTCTTTCGTGCATTCAGGTAGTGCTCATTCGATTGTAGACAGATGACAGCGATGACTGAGCTTTGCTTCTTAGGGGGAAGGAGTCATGCATGTTTCGTATGCAAGAACACGTCTCTCTCTCTTGAGATCAAATGGATTTTCTAGGGCTGTTCTCCTGTTACATGCTCAAGATAGCATTTCATTGTAGAAAAAAACACTCGAATCGTAAGGCAGAGAGAAAAGAACAGAGATGGGATGGAGGGGGTCGAGAGTCCAGGAATGTGTAATGGTGTGAGGGAGAACGAGTCCCACTCAGAGAAAAATTGCCAATTCATTGCTGCTAATAGTAGGAAGAGGAGGCTAACAGAGAAAGCCCAGGGCTCCTGGGAGCTCATCAGGGTCTTAGGGTAGGGCTATTCCAGTTCTGCAGAGTCTCCACCCTATTGGGAAACTTTGCTGACAATAATGGAATGGTAATAATAACAGTGCCGTAACAGGAAGTGTCAGTGATGTAAGGGTGTCCTACATGAGGATTACATGGAGAAAGCAAAGGCTGAGGACCCTTGGGGTAAAGAAGGAAAGAAATGAATCCCTGCACTGCAAATGAAAGGCATTATATTTGAAGCTGATATGGAGACTCTCAGAGACAAGTAAACCCAGTAATTATTAGTCAGTGAGCATCTATAATACCCCATCCTAAATGATAGAAGAGAACGCTTCTTTGTTGATAACAATGGGGTGTGTCATTCGCAGACAATTGGTCATTTTGTGCCAGTCACTCATCCTAGAACTGGACTCTGCATCTTTCCATAACAAGCCCTCAGAGATTCTTGTTATGTAAATTGAGTGGGTGGCAGCTGACTTTGGGTTCGATGACGTTATTTTCAGCTTTTTTGACTAGTAAGTCTGCAGCAAGGATATTGCAAAGCGTTGCTTCTGAATTGTGTTCAGTATAGAAAGTTCTGGACTTCTTTGTGAAGTATTTACTTGTTGTAGCTGTTGTTATTGATGATAATGTTATTTTATTATCAAGAACATGTAGGACTGTGCAAGAAGACAAAAGGAGATCTTTTGTACACTGCAGCAGTTGCTGGTAAGAATTTGTTCTATGAAAGGCTTTTCTGCCATCTAGTGGCTATTTTGTAGAACTGTCTTTTTGTCTTTTTGACAAGTGGAATTCATTGGAGCTTTTTTTATACATGATTTCCTCCTTTCTTTTTTCTTTTCTGTTTTCTTGCTTTCTTTTTTTTTTTGTCATTTGATAATGACTAAGAGTCTTGTAGCATAACAGGGGTACAATTCCATACAGTTCCACCAGAGTTACATGTCCCATCCCCTCCACTGGAAGCTTCCCTATTCTTTATCCCTCTGGAAGTATTGATCAAAATTCCTTTTGGGGTGTAGAAATTGGAAGGTCTGGCTTCTATAATTGATTCTCCTCTGGACATGAACATTGTAAGATCAATCCATACTATATTTCCATAGTGGGGTAGGGCTCTAGAAAGGTTTTCTGCCCAGGGGAGTCAGGATGGCATGATAGTAGTGTCTGCAACTTGTTGGCTGAAAGATGGTAAGATATAAAGCAGGAAAAATTATTTGATAAGCAGGAACATACAGGTAGGAGTAAAGAGGATGAACTTAGGGGTCTTTGTGAGGGAAGAAACTATGAAGTCTATTTTAGGTATGTTCCAAGGGGCCTGTGACTTTAGTAATTTTTGCCTAGGCCCAATAGCTAGCATTTGGGTAGACTGAAAGTATGGGAACATGATGTTAGAGTTGAGAATAGGACTAGAAAGCTGGGTTAGGGCACAGAGTAGCTACCAAATATGGAGAAAGTATATAGATATCATTTGAGATTTTTTATTAGTGATTGATTATTGATTTACAAAATTATGAGATAATATGGGTATAATTCCATACCATTCCCACCACCAAAATTTTGTGTCACCATTTCCTCCATTGGAAACTACAGCAGTTCTTCTAAGGTTACAGACATAAGTTGACTATTATTTCTGTAGCTATCTATCTCTTCATATATCTATAAATATCTATAGGTATAGATATATATAGATATAGATATTTGGCAATTTTTTCTATGGTCCTGCCTCTATTCCTTTCTTTTCTATCTTGCTCTCCCCCTCTCTGTCTTCCCCTCCTCTCTCCATTTTTCTCTGTCCTATCTAACAATGATGACATCAACCACAACAACAATAATAACTACAACAACAATAAAAAACAACAAGGACAACAAAAGGGAAAATAAATATAAATAAATATAAAAAATTTTAAATGTTAATGCTACTTTTAAAAATTCTGTTAATAACAAGACAATATGCACCCCCTGCACTTGCTATGGACCCAATATACTATAGGCGTCATCCATTTAAATTGCTGTAAGCCAACCAAATAGCAATATGTTAATGTTATATAGTGCCCCATGTGCCAGACTTTAAATGCTTTGCATGATTTAACGCATTCAATTTTCTTAATAGTCCTATGAGGAACTAATTTTAGTCTAATTTTGCATAAAAGAGTGCTGGAACTCAGTTTATATTAACACCACCAGGGTCACACAGAGTCAGTATCAGAGCCAAACGTGTTCTTTTCTGCCATATATTCATACGACAAGTACAGAAGGTAGGATATGTAGTAGGATATTAAAGGAACTGAGCCATGGCAGTGAAGGTGGGAGTAAGAATATAGAATAGGAAAGAGATCTGAACATCAGTTTGGGAGGTAGAATAAGTAGCACTTGGTGAAGAATGGAATGAGGGGCAGAAGGAAGAGAAAGTAGTGGATTTTCTGGTTAAGCAGAACGAGAAATAGTCAGTAATCAAGGTATGAATTTTGATGTAGGCACAAATGAGAGGAGAATGGGTGAAGAGACTTTCACTCTTGTATAGATGTCTAGGGGTGATAGGGTCTATTCCTATTTCAATCCCAAATATGAATATCAGAAAAAGATACATGCATAGTTAGGAAAACAATTCCATCTTATTGCTAATTATCAACTTTCACACATATGAAAAATACACTTATCCACTTTGATTTTGTAAAACTTTTTTGAGAATTTCTGAAATTGAAAATGCCAATACCTACAAATAAGTGTTAAGGCAGAGGTAGATAGCATAATGGTTATGCAAAGAGACTCTCATGCCTGAAGTTCAGACGTCTCAGTTTCAGTCCCCCACGCCAGAGCCGACCAGTGCTCTGATAAAAAATAAAAATAAGTGTTCAAATATTCTGCTTTTTAGTATACCAAATACACTTAATGTGAGGTCCACATGGTCAGTTCTCAGGGAATACTCCAAGAGTACTCCACAGAAGAGATCTTGAAGTTCAGGTATTCGCTATCCACTTCTCACAAAGAAAGGAAGTCATGGCAAGTGAAAAAATCTCGGGCACCCACACCATAAGGAGGAACAAACATAGATGTTGTCAGTTAAAAGGAAGCATCATACACAGAACTTATTTTTCTCCAGAGCACTGCTTATCTCTGGTTTATGGTGGTGTGGGGGATTGAACCAGGGATTTCAGAGCCTCAGGCATGAAAGTCTTTCACGAAACCATTTTGCTATTTTGCCTACTCAACACTTAATTTTTGTTCTCAAGAAGTTTATACTTTAATCAAGCAGATAACAACAGCAAAAATGTTGCTTTTCTCATCTCCTCAGAACTCCTTCCCCTTGAGTACAGCACACATAATTTCTTGGGGGAACCATTCTCCTCTACTCAGTGTGTTGTGTTTGGCTGGGCGTCCACCCGTGGCTTCAGGTCATGCAGCCTAGTTAGTAAGAGTTTCCATGGTGATATTGATTGATCCAGGTATGGGCTTATTACATAACCCAGCCAATAAGAGCAAATAGATGCCAGGGCAAGTTGTTTTCTGGAATGCTTTTAAGAAAGTGTATTCCTTGTGGGGAGCGAGATAGCTCACTTTACCACCCAGGTTCAGGCCTCCAGCCTCCACATGCTAGCACCACACACAAGGGAAGCTTCACAAGTGGTGAAACAGTGCTGCAGTGTCTCTCCTCCCTTTTTCTCCTTCTCTGTCTCTCTGTCTTTCACCCTCTACCTGATAAAATACTCCAAAGAGAGAGAGAGAGAGAGAGAGAGAGAGAGAGAGAGAGAGAAATTGAGAGGGGAAGAGAAGATAGAGTAGTGAGGGTAAGATAGAGAGGGACAGAGACAGAGATAGAGAAATACCTGCAGACCTGCTTCACCACTTTCAAAGCGACCCCCCCCATGCAGGTGGGGAGCCAGGGGCTCAAACCAGAATCCTTGCACAGGTCCTTGTGCTTTATACTATGTGCACTTAACCCGGTGCGCCACTGCCTGGCCCCCTTGAGTCCATTTTCTTTCCCCCAAAACTTTTCAGATATTTTTTTCATTGTTTTCTGGCATTAAATATGACTCAAATTACAAGAAATATGTGATGCCCCACTGAATCTGAATTCCAGATAAACAAAAATGTTTACAGTTGAAAATATTGCATTGACACATTTTCATTTTAATTACATTCTGTGTTGTCGTTGTCGTATTGAGCATGTCTAATGTAGTTGTGGAAAAGCTGAAGGAAAGTCTAATGACTACTGTCCCTCCCCACCTTGTAAATTACTTGCTCTTAAAAATTACTCACATATCTGGAATTATTTTCCTTAAGCTTGAAGTTCTGTGTTGAATATAAATCTTTCTGTATCTTCCCCCTTTCCATGCCATCAATAAGAGTTTTCTTTTGATCTTGATGTTTTCTTCTACCTTCATTTCAAAGAAATGCTCCTAGACTTCTCCAGAGTCCTGGAGTGTGGAGGCTGGAAGTGTGGATTGACCTGCCAACGCCCATGTCTAGCAGAGAAGCAATTATAGAAGCCAGACCTTCCACCTTCTGCACCCCATAATGATCCTGGGGCCATACTCCCAGAAGGATAAAGAATAGGAAAGCTTCTAATGGAGGGGATGGGATATGGGACTCTGGTGGGAATTGTGTGGAATTTTACTCCTCTTATCCTACAGTCTTGTCTATCATTATTAACTCAATTTTTAAAAGGCGGCTAGATTACTCTTTCTGCACTTAAACACAGTTATAGGTCAAATCACCTTTTCTTTCATATCTATCACCTTCTATTCATCCTTTCAACTTTGTGCACACTAAGACTATCTCAAATATTTTCCTCGTCTGTTTTCAAGCTTTAATGTTCTACTCTTCACTGTCTTGAATTAGTTTTCCAAATTGTAATGGTACACAAAAATCTTAACCTCTGAAACCTCCTTTTCCATCTCTGTTGTTTTGTCATATTAGCTACTATTTTTATTGAATGTCTGTGTTTTTAAGTCATTTATAACTTGTAGTATACACACAAAAATAGCCTCTTTTCCCTCCAGATTTAAGGGACCCTTCCCTTGATTTATTATTGTTTTCCCTACTTACCATTTTTGCTAGTTGCATTTGTTGTTTTCTTTTTGCCCAGGGCACTAACCATCTCTGACTCATGATGGTTGGGGGCTTGAACCGGCCAGGGCTTTTAGAGGCTTTAGAGTCTTTTCTGCTACCTCCCTCACCCTGATTCCATTTTTGATTTAGTTATCTTCCCATTCATTTTGCTGTAATATGATTGCATGGTTTCCCTGCCATCTTATTTCATCTTGCTCATGCTGCAGGGAAACTGTGGAGTAAATCTTAATTGACACCTTTCCCCACCTTGTCCCTTTCTTCTGGTGAGTCTGACTTCCTCCGTGTTGGAGGGCTGGCTGTTACAGTCCATGTGTATATGAAGACTGTACAAACTAAAAAAAGGGAGCTAACTCACTTGTATCTGACTTCACCCCTTGCCAGGCAACATGAAATCTGCTTTTTTTGCTCTGAAGCCTTAGAAAACTTCCAAGATGGGATCTGTTTTGGCATCATGTTTCGAAAGAGTTACAAATGACCAAACCTTCTGTATACCTTGGGAAATTAATGTGAGAGATCAGATGAGGCCTTCTTGAAAAAGAGAGAGAAAGAAGAACAGATTATGCTAAAAGCTATTTAGCACCATTCCTAGCCTGTCACAACTACAAGTTCCATATATTTACTTCTCCTTTCTGTCAGACTTGAGTCTGGAAAATTTGAAATATACCTATATGTAGAGAGAGGAGGGCAATGGAGAGGTGACTTCAACACCCCTCCAGTTTGAGTAGGTAGTCACAAAGCATGCTCAGTGGAGGGAGGATAGCCAGGTTGAAGTGGTACATGTCAAAAGAGCCACCACAGCACCATAATAGACATTATATGTCTGCTTTATTTATCTGCTAGCCCTGACTTATTGTAGTGTTGTGGATTGAACCAGGGACCTCGGAGCTTCAGGCATGAAAGTCTTTTTGTACAACTATTATGCCATTTCCCTGTCCTTGTTTTTATTTCCAATGCATTTATCTTATGTGATTATTCTAGTATTTCACATGTGGCTTTCAGCATAAGCGCTCACCTTCAAAGTCCATGTCAGGCCACTCCACAGTTAACCACCAGAGTTCTCACAGTCTTGGGAACAGTGTGTTTGCTTCTGTTTCATTTGTTTGTTTGTTTGTTTGTTTCTGCAAGTTCATGTGTGTCTGTGCTCTAGAGTTAGATGAGTAAAACCATCTCCTTATTTTGCTAAACATAATCACCTCCAGTTCTGTCTATTTTGTCTTAAAGGACACAGTGTGGAGTATATGTCTCATAACTTCTTTAGGCAGTCATCTATCAATGGGCATTTAGACTGCTTCCACTCTGTGGCTATTGTAAGAAGTCATTTTCATTTTACCCATTCGTACACAACCTGTAAGATTCAGCAGGAATTCTACCTCCTTCATGTGTCCTCTGCTGTGCTAATCTAAAATGATTGCTCCCAGATTCCCAGAATGTGTTGCAAACTCAGTAAATTATTCAGCCCTGTCTTAATTTCACTCACTTTTCAGCTCTGTCTAAACTGTGATTTAATCTACTAAATTTGTATTTTAATGGCTACATTTTCCATTTCAAAGCAGATCAATTGACTCTTTTTCCAAACTGCGTGATTTTTTTGTCGGCACCTATGGATTTTGATCAGATCTTCCTTTTCAAAAATAGGTTTAGTTATAGCTCATAATAGGTTAGAAGCTTCCTCATCTGAACGATTTGAGGTTTTAATCCAACTGTTAGTTGGTTGCCTCTTGATGACAGCAATATGTATCTTTAATGTCTAATTTTGAAAGGTGAGTAACTGTTTGGTGGAGCTTTTTTCACAGGAATCCCTTGTCAAGCCTGGGTTGAGAGAGTGACCCTGCAGATCAGATTTGCTTCTCCCATCAGAATTACTGGGTATAAATGAGTTCTGTGTTCATCTTATTGTTTAAAGTTTATTGACCCAATGAAGGAGGTATATATTTAAAATGCACATTCCACTGAAATCAAAAATAAGGTTCCAGCTTTGCAGGTGTGTGTATGTGTGGAGGGGTGCTGGAGAACTGGATGGTTGTCTGAACGACAATGGGGGAGATTTCCCTTCTGTTCACTCTTTCATTGTGACGTAGCCCTCAAGGGTAGCAGCTTTCCTCAGTCCTTCATTTATTTGGCTTTGCTCTGGCCTGAAGTGTACGTGCTTTCTTCATCTGGCAAAAAAAGTTTCAGGGAGTCGGGCTGTAGCGCAGCGGGTTAAGCGCAGGTGGCGCAAAGCGCAAGGACCGGCATAAGGATCCCGGTTCGAACCCCGGCTCCCCACCTGCAGGGGAGGCTTCACAGGTGGTGAAGCAGTCTGCAGGTGTCTATCTTTCTCTCCTCCTCTCTGTCTTCCCCTCCCTCTCTCCATTTCTCTCTGTCCTATCCAACAACAACAACAATAATAACTACAACAATAAAACAACAAGGGCAATAAAAGGGAATAAATAAATAAAATAAATATAAAAAAATTTTAGAAAAAAAAAGTTTCAGCTTCCCTTGGCAACTTTCTTTTTTCATTTTTCTTCATATATGGGGGAGTAATTTTTTTATTTCCCTATTATCTCAGTTTGTATATAAAAGGTATTTGCTTTTGAGGCTTTGTATTGGTTAACTTTTTCACTGCATTATCAGAACTAAAAGCTTACAGTTGATTCAGTAATTAATTCAGTATGAGTTTTGTGACAAATCTATTATTGTCCTGACCTATTATTGAAATGTTAGAGCTTTTTCACACATTTTCTGTTTGAATACTGGGTTGTTGGAAAAGCCGCTACATATTTTTTATGAAGAAATACATCATGATTTTTCGGACAGCCAAAAAAATTGCCCAACAAAACAACTTCAGGAATCCCAAATCACAGTTCTTTTTATTTGTGATACACTGTGCTTAGCATATCCCAGGTTAATTTTTAGAAAAGATGAAGTTTTTTTTTAAATGTCACATTTTAATACTTTCTTCCTCCCCCTTTTGTTGCCTTTGTTGTTTTATTGTTGTTGTAGTTGAAGATATTTGAGCTTAACACAATTTTTTAGAAACAAACTGATTAAATATAATGACTATTTCAAATTCGCTCTTTCAAATGTCCATGATTTGATATAGTGTTAAACACTGAAAATGGTTACCACTGAAGAAATGTTTATAGAGTGCAGCTAGAGTGTAGGATAGGGTGGATACAGTGTTGTGCCGTATAGGAATTATAGCTCAGGGTAGATTTACAGACCTTTGAGTGTATTTATTTATGTATTTTTGCCTCCAGGTTTATTGCTGGTGCTGGGTGCCTGCACTATAAATCCACTACTCCTGGAGGCCATATTTTCCCATTTTGTTGCCATTGTTGTTGTCATTATTGTTATTGTTGCCATTGATGTTATTGTTGGATAGGACCGAGAGAAATCGAGAGGGGAGGGGAAACAGAAAGGGGGAGAGAGGGAGTCAGGCATTAGTGCAGTGGGTTAACTGCACATGGTGCGAAGTGCAAGCACCCGCATAAGGATCCAGTTTGAGCCCCCGGCTCCCCACCTTCAGGGGAGTGCTTCACAAGCAATGAAGCAGGTCTGCAGGTGTCTATCTTTCTCTCCCCCTCTCTCTTCCCCTCTTCTATCCATTTCTTTCTGTCCTATCTAACAACGATGACATCAATAACAACAATAATAACTACAACAATAATAAACAAAGGCAACAAAAGAGAAAATAAATAAATATATTTTTTTTAAAAGGGAGAGAGAAAGATTGATACCTGCAGACGTGCTTCACTGCTTGTGAAGCGACCCACCATGACAGGTGGGAAGCCAGAGGTTCAAATCCGGATCCTTGCTCAAGTCTTTCGGCTTTGCGCCATGTGTGCTTAACCCACTGGGCAACTGCCTGACACCCCCCTTTAAGTGTTTTAAAGCAAGTTTACTGGTTTCCTCTCCATATGTGTGAGTCTACACACACATTCTCTCAATCTCTCTCTCTCTCTCTCTCTCTCTCTCTATATATATATATATATATATATATATATATATATATATGTTTGTATTTTTAATTCATTCCTACCCATGTATTTTTCTTATGCTAGTTTGCAAGTGATTTAATAAACTGTTGTACTTGGCTCCACCTATAAATGAATTGACCAAAAGCAAATTAGTAGAAGAATTAATATTTACAATACTCAGTTCCTGTTTTTATAACAGCTGTGCAACCTGGAATAGTGATACAAAATTTAAGCACATTTATAAAAGTATTAGTGTCTGCCTTCTCATTTGCCTTTTCACTCTTTCAATTTCTAACCATCACTTTTCAATGAATTAATTTAATATTATTTTACTTCCTTTGCATAACACTAGTTTTATAGTTAAAGATTTCTTAGCCATATTTGGCATGGTGTGGCTAGCATTCACATGGTGTTGGGGGCCCAGACTGCAAGTGCAGCCCTGTGTGTGTGGCCACATGTGAGTACAAGGACAAGCTTGCTTGCTTGCATTTTGGCCTGAAGGCAGTTTGATCTGGTATTTGCCTTACTGCTGAACAGAATCCAGCAATCTCTTCCTGGATTTTAGAACAAATGAATCCAAATATTGGTCCTCAGATGATTTTCATGGACTTTAGGACATTGGTAAATATTGTAGCTGGTTATAGTTCATTGAAAAATGAACCTTGGTTTTCATTTATAGAATTACTCTTCTCCAGCTGACACTTCTACACATAAACCCTTCAGAATTAGAAATAGTAAAAAAAAAAAAAAAAGTCATTCAATTTTGATGAGTAAAAACACCTAAAGGTGCAAAAAAAAAAAAAGGTTGCAAAAATCATTCCATAGTGCTTTAAAATATTCAATAAGTAAAAACCACTAGGAATAATTCAACAGTTTAACTTCTACAAAATGGCCTAAGGCCTGTTTGGCTAATAACAGTTAGCATTTACAAGTTGCAACAATATTGCACATCACACATATTCCTTTATAATCAGTGCTTCTGACATTCCTCAATTGAGAGAACCACTGTTCCCTTTCTATGATTCTAGTAGAAGTGATGCTATGTGACCACCTATATCCTGAAATTTGATGCGGCTTCCACCTGGTTCTCTTGAGTTGCTCTTGCTGTAAGGAAACCCAGAGCAGCTTACTCAGAGATAGCCCATGCATAGATTTTCTGCCTGAAACCCAGATAAGTTCTCACCGGTAGTAACCACCAGATATGTGAGTTGAAGATGCCTTAGATGATTCCAGATCCCACTGTGGCATCAATACGAATTTTGGGTATTTCAGTCATGGCTACAGACATTATGATGCCAGCTCTGCTATGCCTTATCACCCATAAGATAAAATCCATAAGCATGATAAAATAGTTGATTCGTATCTCTATGGTACATTGGCAATTAATCAGACCATCACCTTGCTCCTGTGTCACCCAAAAGAATGGTGAAGTAGAAAAATCCTCACAGTGGAGTTCCCAGTAGTAATTTTTTTGTCATCATTGTGTGGAAAGGAAAATAAGATCAGCATGAGTACACATTTCTTGGCTATAGCTAAAGAAAGATCTGAGTAGGTAAATATAACCTAAAGGGATCAGATTCACAAAAAGTTTGGTAACTTGGTTCAGGAAGTAAAGGATATATGGATACATCTCTCTGGGTTAAGAGACAGAAATTTCTATCCAGTGTGAATGGTTGTCAGAAGGCTTCTAGCAACTTGCTTCTCCAGTGTTGTCACTTAGACTTCTCTCCCAGCCCAGAGCTTGATGAGAGGTCCCAGGTTGGTCAGAATGGTGGATGTGCACACAAAACCAGCAAATGTGATATCTCTTCACCAAAGTGAAGTGTCCTGTTTTCCAGAAAGATTTTTATTTTGCAACCCACAGGGTTTACTTCTTGTTAAGGAGTTGATTGTTCTCTGAAGGGGAGGGAAGTAGAAACTAGTATATTTATGTTGCATAAGAAGAAATTTCTATTTGTATTTTCAGGATCATTGAATATTGGCAATCTCATATGGCTCAACCTAATACTTGAGTGGTTTTTCTGAGGGTGGGTGAGTAGAAAATCCAGTCAAAACTCAAGGCAATCTACTGATGTTTGTGCACAGTGCTTGCGAGCAATTCAAGAGCCAAATTTAGTAAAGTTAGTTCATGTCATTTTTCCATGACACAATTTCCTTAGTTATATAAAAATGCTGACTGTGATGTCAGTCAAACAATGCCTGGTAAAAGCTTAGTAATGTAGGAGGATTGAGAAAAATCAAGGGAGAAGGAGGAAAAAGTGACTGGTAGAGTTAAAAAGGAATCAATTTCTGCCATCATAAAAGACACACCTGATTGCCTTAAAGACAACGAAGCACAGAAGAAACACTTACCTGAGTAAGTGTTACTTACTTGTCTGAGTCATGGGTGAGGTGGAAGATGGTAACTGCAAATGTTATTTTTTATTTTTTATTTCTTTCCTGAAATTTATCTTTGGAGATGATGGCATGCTTATCAGAAGAAAATAACATATTTTGAGTCATTGGGAGACAAAAGAGAAGTATGAAATAGTTCAAACACAACATGCTTTGCTGCATCTTGACCAAGAAAAGCCTTTGGAAAATGCCAAGCAGTTTCTCACATCAGTATGCCAAGCACCAAGCAAAATGCACTTGGGGGAAAATATACGCAGTAGAGGACACACAGTCATGCCACATTTTCTTAATTTCTCCTTCTCACTCACCCACTACATTTAGATCCTAAAATGAAATTGTATTTGTTGGCAAATGTGCTAGAGTCTCTTTCTCTCTCTCTCCCTCTGTCTCTTTCTTTCTGAGAAAGTTGGCTTAAAGCAGTGAGAACCCATCAATGGCAATAAATAAAAGGTCATTAATGCTATATAAAATATTAATAAAAGGGGCCAGACGGTGGTGCACATAGCTAAGTGCACACATTACAGTGCTCAAGGACCTGGGTCCTCACCTGCAGGTGAAAAGTTTCATGAGTGGTGAAGTAGGGCTGCAGGCGTCTTTCTGTCTCTTTCCCTTTCTCCATCTCCTTTTCCCTTCTCAATTTGTCTCACTCCAATAATAAATAAAGATTTTAAAAACCAAGATGGGTACTTTACCTTTAAAAATATAATAAGGGAGTCGGGCTGTAGCGCAGCGGGTTAAGCGCAGGTGGCGCAAAGCACAAGGACCGGCATAAGGATCCCGGTTCGAACCCCGGCTCCCCACCTGCAGGGGAGTCGCTTCACAGGCGGTGAAGCAGGTCTGCAGGTGTCTATCTTTCTCTCCTCCTCTCTGTCTTCCCCTCCTCTCTCCATTTCTCTGTCCTATCCAACAACGACAACAACAATAATAACTACAACAATAAAACAACAAGGGCAACAAAAGGGAATAAATAAATAAAATAAAAAAATAAAAAAATAAAAGATAAAAAAATTTTTTAAAAAAAGAAAAAATATAATAAAATATCAATAAACAAAGACTAGAAGACCAAGATAATGGATTTCAGGAGTGCTGGACCCAGTGTTGAAGTTACAGAAGGAAGGTTGTGATATTAAATCAGCAGATCAAAGTCGCTTATTGAAAAGGTGAGATTTAAAAAAAAAAAAAAAAGAAAAGGTGAGATTTGAGCAAAGATGTGAAGAAAGCAAGAGTTACCTACGTAGACATCTAGGACAAGAGCATTCCTGGCCAAAGAAATAGTTGACACACGGGCCTGAGGGCAAGAGGACATTTCTGGTGTGTTCTTTGATGACAGAGGCCAGTAGACCTGCAGTAGGGAGTGCAAGAAAAATAGGAGGCAGGTGAGCAGAGAGAGCGTGAGAAGTTGCCCTCAACATCTTTCTTTCTCCTAGAAAGGCCTGCAGATCAGCAGTGTCAGTTTCACCTTAGGTTCATTAGTAATGCTGGGTCTCAGGCCCCACTCCATACCTACTGGGTCAGTCTACATTTTTTTTCTTTTTTCTTTTTTCTTTTTTCTTTTTTTTAATGCCGGGCTCCTCTGCATCATGTTCCCGGACCTGAACTGCCCCCCCCCCCAACCCCAGAGTCTTTTCCTTTGGTGCAATACACCAACTCCAGTCCAAGTTCTGCTTAGTGTTTTCTCTTCTGATCTTGTTTTTCAGCTTCTGCCAGATCATCTCATATTCATTCTTCTGTTTCTGACTTACCTTATTTAACATGATTCCTTCAAGTTCCATCCAAGATAGGCTGAAAATGATGAAATCACCATTTTAATAGCTGAGTAGTAGTACTTCATTGTGTATATTCACAGCTTGCTCAGCCACTCATCTGTTGTTGGACAACTGGGTTGCACTCAGTCTACATTTTATCAAGAGCGCCAAGTGACTAATAAGCACGCAACAGTTTGAAAAGATCTTATGTGGTCTTAAGGTACCTTGAATGTGACTATGAGGTAGCTGGGAGTCATTTGCAGGGTCTTGAGCCAGTTAGTCACATGATCTGCTTTATGTTTCAAAAGGTCGTTTTGGCCTGTGTAATTAAAGCCTGAGATAAGATGCAGACTTAGCAGTCAGAAGGTGATTACCATGATCTTGGATAGGATGATGGGGCTGGGTCTAGATCACAAGAAGCAGAGGCCTCAAGCAAATCTCCTGATCTTCCTAGCTCTATTTCCTCTAAAGTCCACCCCTTTCTCTCCAATTCGTCATCTTTAGTCCAAGTACATATGTCAGTTACACATCATCAAAAGGTTAGAAAACACTTCAGAAGGATGTGACCTTCCAGATAAACACCCCTAAAGGGCACCCTGGGTGCTGTGGGAACAAACAAGGACAGCCTAACACAGTCCCCGTCATGACTAAAGGAGTCTTCATAAAACAGGAGATGCTAGAGTTGATCTCACGAAGAGTAAGAATACATCTTGAGATTAGAGAACTGACCATGAAAATTGTAAAACTGATCATGAAGTAACTGCTGTGCTTCAGTAGGGAATTTGAAATGTTCGGCAAGTCCAGAAAACATATTAGATTTCAAGATGAGAGTTTGATGTACATCTTATAAAAAGATTATTTAAGAAATGGAGGGTGGACCTACTAGGGAAAGAGAGTGGCAGGCTGGGAGTATGGATCGACCAGTCAACACCCATGTTCAGCAGGGAATCAATTACAGAAGCCAGACCTTCCACCTTCTGCATCCCACAATAATCTTGGGTCCATACTCCCAGAGGGATAAAGAATAGGAAAGCTATCAGGGGAGGGGATGAGATACGGAGTTCTGGTGGTGGGAATTGTACGGAGTTGTACCCCTCTTATCCTATGGTTTTGTTAATGTCTCCTTTTTTATAAATAAATAATTAATTAAAAAATAAATGAGGGTAGAGGAGATAGCATAATGGTTATGCAAAGAGTCTCTCATGCCTGAGGCTCCAAAGTCCCAGGTTCAATCCCCCACACCACCATAAGCCAGAACTGAATAGTGCTCTGAGGTGAAAGGAAGGAAGGAAGGAAGGAAGGAAGGAAGGAAGGAAGGAAGGAAGGAAGGAAGGAAAGAAGGAAGGAGACTAGAAGGGACTAAGCCTAGAAACAAGGCAAGAAGCCCCATGTCAGGAAAGGATGAGAATAATTCCTTTCAGGACTGGAGGTTCAAAAATACCTGAGCCCAAATCTGGCTTCTATCTAATAGCTTTATAATTTAGGCAAGTTACCAAACTTCTTAAACCTTCCACTTTCAGTTTCCTTCCATGAGATGAGGAATTCCTTGCTTTCTCAATGCTATCTCACACTACTATTGAAAGAATTAAGTGGAATGTTGTATAGAAAGCACTTGGCACACAGTAAATACTCAACAAATTAGAATGCCCATATAAAAGCATTCTAAGAGATCCTAATTTTCAGCCAAGTTTGTAAGCCACTAATTTCATCCAACTCCTTCATTTCTGTGATAAAAAAGAAAAGAAAGAATGCATGGGTACACAATATGTCGATGATTTGTTGAATATCTTCCTAGCTAGTAAAATATCATGAATCCAGTCCAGCATTGTTTGGCATCATGGCATAATGGGCAAAGAGCTGTACTTTGGGAATGGATGCTGTGAATCCGAACTGGTTTTTCTACTTCACTCTCTCTCCCATCCTCATCTATAAGATGGTAGTTACAACAATACCTACATCATAGAGCTGTTTGAAGGATGAAATAGAATCATTCACAAGCACAGTTTCAGGCATGGCCATAAGCATTAATTAAATGCTAGATATTGCTATAAGCTAGGCTCTAACTCTCAGGCCTTTATTCTTTCCATATCTTTACCAGGTTGTACAAACCTCCCATGAATTATAATCATTGTTTGCCTCATCCTTCATAGCTGTGCTCCTTGGACTAGATCTTTAGATATTGAACTGAAAGAAAAATAAAAGAGCTAGCTAGTCCTGATTCTCCCCGCTGACTGATGATACCAAGAATTTTAATCAAATGAACCAAATATAACTAAGTGATAAACATCCACGCTCATGCACAGGCCCTGTTCAGGTATTGTTTATGCTGTCACTGGGTTTTTGATGTCACTATTTCCTGTGTGCAATCAGTAATTGACACCAAAGCTCTGACAAAATGGCCATTTGTAGAGTGCCATTAGCTGTCTTCCTGGGTTTGCCTGTAAATGTAGCATAAGTAGGATATTTAGTACATCAATTTCTTATTGCAGTTATGTGTATCTTTCTGAAGTAAAAAGCTCTAGAAAGAGCTTAAGTGGGTGGATATTTTGTCTTGTTTTTCTGTTAAAATATGACTCTGATATTTTTTTCCCTACTATTACCTGGGATTTGTGTGCTGTTACAGAGAGTATCCTTCTCAAGGGAAGAACACAGGTGTTTAGAGCTAAAATACTGTGTGTTGTGTACAAATAAAAAAAAAAGTTTATAAACTAGTTTCTTGTCAAAAAGGTGCTCTGGTAATTTGTTCTTTAATGTCTTTTATTACCTGGAACCCTTATTAGTCACTACAGGTCATCTTTTACATATTTCATATATAACACTGAGCTTTCAAATACAAACATTTGGGTTTTTTTCTTCAATTTACAAAAAGTGAAAAGTCTAACTGCCACCAGAAACAAGGTATTTTATATAATTACCAAAGCTAGAACAAGATGTATCTGAAGGTACTTGTTTCACATTGCATCGTATCATGAAATTGAAAACCCAACCATGAAAGCTCTCTAGGAACAATATTGGTTTTAATATGTGTTTTTTTTTTTTGTGTGTGTGTGTGTGTATTAGAATTTCCAATATAATAGACTTGTGGAGTCAAGAAACATAAACACATTGTTAATTTGGATGATCATTAGGGAAATTGACTATTTTAAATTAGAAAAGGCTCAATAAAAACACACTTCAAAGGTTTTAGTTATCAGGAGTTTCAGATTAAACAAATTTTGCAGCCTACAGAGAACTACAACTAATTTGCTAGTTGAAACTTGGAACTTATATGAGGTTTGGAATTTCATGCTAACTCATTCTCTCTGGACAAATAAGCTTCTTTTGCATTACCTAGTATATGAGCATGAAAAGTGTGAGAAGGACACAGTACAAAACCAAGTATCTCATTGCACTCTTACAAGACACATTTACTTCAACAAGGCAATTGTTGCTCACAGCCATTGTTATCTTAGGAAGCAAAAATAGTATAGACCTAAGAGTAAGCATTTGGAGGAAGTAAGTAACTTGCAACTGATGTCATTTGAAAATCACTCTTACTTTAACATCAGCACAGTTGTCCTCTATAGTCAAATTGCCCATGTTCTGAGAAATCCTAATTGTGGAAAAGCACAAACATTTACAGCTCAAATTTTTCACTTTCCTTGTGTCATGTGGTTGTAGAATTCTCTCATCAAAAGCAGAGTGTATGTTGGCCAAATAATTACAGACAAAAGTATCAGGGTGCCTCATTCTAAGAGCCTTGCATGTTTCTCCTTGCTTCTTATGGCTCTGCCACTTCATAAGAAGAGCACACCTGAGGATGAGACAAAAAACACAGAGGCTTCCAAGCAGAGTCCAGCATAGATCAGCCAACCCCGGCAGGCTTGTGCACTGCAGTAATTGTTTAGACCAGCAACACTTGGCATTGCTTGTGAAGGATGCAGCAGCAGTAGTTCATGTAAAACCGTAACAAGTTATTGACCTTAGCTCCTCTAGGTTGTGATATGTAAATACATATAATTTATGGCTGATCTATTCCCTATAATGGGAAAGTTTTATCCAATTAGCACCTCAGGGATAGAGTATTTCTCTAGATACATCAAATATAACAACACCTATCTGTGTGGACTTGATGCTCTGTTGGTTGCTGATACAGAGGACGAAATGCACAGTGGATAGCCTCCCAAATCCAAGATATTGATATATGCCCTCTAGTACCTGAAAAAATGGAACCAAAAATTCAGACATCATTCAAATTGGATGCTGTGAAACTTTCTCTTTTGAGGATTTAGTTTCCAATAAACATATATTGTAATATCTTGGTTTTTGTTTGAACACTGACTCAAATGTAGCAAGATCTCTTTGCTAAGTGATTCAGTAAGGTCTAGGAAGTGTCTCTTGTCCTGATTCCCTGTGGAGATGACTGATTTAACCTAGATGTGTCTCCTTTGGGGAAAGTAAATTCTCACATGCCACAAGCCTCTCGGTGTACATAGATATAGAACAGGAGGTTGTGATCTGGGAATAGTACTTGGAAGCACTCACCACTACAATAAATGGACAGAGAAGTGGAGAGATAGCTCACCTAGCAGGATGCACACCTTGCCAATGAGGCCCTGGTTTCAAGCTCTGATGGCACTACATGGGAGCACCATGGACAACATCAGGGGAGCTCCAGGATGGTGAAGCAGTGATGTGATATCTCTCCTCTCTGTCTGTTTCGCCTTCTTTCTGTGAAACAGAAAAATGAGAAAATGGGCCACTGTGTGGTAGGTAGTATTGTGTGTGCACAAGGCCCTGTGTCAGGTTAAATAAAACAATAGACAAACAAGCAGAGATATGATCCCAACTGGCAAGGCCTCTGGTAAGAGGGTTGGAGTGTGATAAAAAGGAGCTCAAGCAGGAAAGGAGATGGATAGGTGAGATAATTAGAGGGACTCTCAAAAGACCTTTGTACTAATCTGCTTATTGTGTTTTGGCACCAAATGGAATATGTCACCTTGTGGCAGACTTTCAGCTGTGATGTCTTGGGTGTTCTTTGTTCCACAGTTTCTTTTCTTTACCATCAAGGCTCAAGACCACCTGAGGAGGAAATCTTCCCTCTACGGCAGGAGTCATATCTTTCTCTGCCCAGGAGGCCTCTGTATTTGTCAAAGGGCTCAAACATCCTCAGAGCACATGGAAGTCCTGTTCATGGGACAACTGAAAGTTGAGTTCTCTGAGAACAAGAGATATTGCTTGTTGGGTCAATCTCTGGGGCTCTGGCCCTTAGCTCCTGGCCCCAGCACTCTGCATGTTACACCAAAGGAAGCCCTTGGCCTCTCTGCCTTCTCCTCCTCATCCCACGCAGGGCGTTCCAATCCAAACATCAGCAGGGGATGACTCATCAGTGGGCTGCCTCTGAATCATGGCTCCATCCTGATATGGAAAGTCAGAGTGAATGCAGTTCTTTAAAATTAATGTGAATTGGGATTAATGTGGGCTTTATACTTAAATTTTAGAGCAATTTAACTCAATATTAAACCTCCTTTGCATTAAATAAAGCGACAGCAGGACATTCAAAATCACTCTGATGACTTCATTATTGATTCAGAATCAGCCTGAGTGGTCACGATTATTTATATTGAACCTTAATTTCAAATTAACTGTTGATACCAAATGACTAACTGGACTGATGAGATTCTATATTTTTTATGCCAAAACAACTTCAAAAGCCAATGCTCTTGACTATTTTCTTTTAGAGACATGAGCAGGTCTTCTTAGCTGATCATCTAGAGTTGTTGCTAATTTCAACATATTGATAGTTTTGATTAACCTTTCTTGGCCTGCTAGCTTATCAGCTACTCACCTACTCCTCAACTCAACTACAACTCAACTTGTGGCATAAATTATCTAGAATGACAAAATAATAGCTTTATCTTGTGAACAACTAGTAGACAGCTCATTAATTTCTACTCATTCTTTACTTTCTGAATTATGTTCCCTCATAAGGTTCTGAATTCACACCATCTAATTAATTTGATACTCCCAGAAATTCCCTATTACCACCCTGATGTGTCAGGATGTGAGTTGGCATTTTGGATATATTGTGGAAGTCAATAACATCAGTGCAGTGATAAAATTATGAAGCCAGGATTTGACTCTAAGCAGCTCTTTGCTTTTATGTGAACTTCATAGAATGCCTACATCCAAATTATCCAGGCCTGTCTCCCAGTCAACGTTTGCAAATAATAATTGAAAAATTACTTGAGGATAGTCTCTCTTTCAGATATATTCCAAAAGAATAAGAATTTTAAATGCCCTTGAATCAACTGGTTTCCTTCATAGTGGACTTTATTGTTAGCATTTACCACAATTTACATAATAGTTATAGTATGTAGAACTTCTAACTTGGTGAATTGGAGTTCTTGTGTTAATACTACATTTTGGCAAATTAAGGTGCCTAAACTAATATTATATTTTTTAAAAATAAATATGTTCTATATTTACCATAAGTTTATAATACTATATAAATATGGGAGTATAGCTCCACATCTCTTTCTTGTGGTTTTTTTTTTTTATTACAAAGCTACTTTTAATACTTTGGGGTGAGGAATAAAAAAAACACTGGGAAGGGGTAACTCCCTCACCCCCAGGAGTGGCCCAGAAAGAGGGAGGTTACCCGAGGGGAAGGAATCACAAAAGGGACCCTTGCAGACTCAGGGAAAAGGGAATGCCATAGGTGCTGGGACCTGTGAGCACTACAGGGGGACACACGAGCTTGGAAGGAATGGCTCCAGGCACACAAGCGAAGGGCAAGAAGGTTGGACAGGAAGCTACAAAGCTACTTGGGTTCCTCCTTCTTCTCCTTTGTCTTTTTTCTGCTTCTGCTGCATGATCTCTGAGTCCTTCTGCTTGCAGGCGTCGGCAGAAGCCCGTTATCTCGGCACTTTCCCTTAACCGAGTTGATATGCTTTTTCATCTTCTTCTGGCAGGCGAGCTCGCGCTGGTTACCGCGGGTCATGGCGATGGCAGCAGCCCCGACCTGCCTCCGTTGCATCCCGTCGTTCCGTCCGACCTCTTCCTTGTTTTATAAACAACTTTGAACTTTTCCTTCCTATTCTTCCTCCCTTGGGGTTATACCTAATAACCATCAATTAACAGTAATGTCAATAAAACAAGCTTAGCAAAGAAGGGGGCGGGGGGAGGCCAAAACAGAGAACATATGCCAGCAAATACTTTAATGTTGGTGGATCCTTGCCAACCTCTATTATTGCTAAGAAAACAAACTTCATTTACCTAACATTTAACTTTGGCTTTTATTTTTATTTTGTTTAATTTTTTATTGTGTCATAGAATGCTTTGCACTCATATTCTCTTTATCATTGTCTCCTAGTTGCTTTGTATAAAAAGACGTTTTAGTGGCAAGATGTGCATGTCTCTCAATTTGTATTCACTCATTCTTCTCAAAATATCTGCAAAATTCCCTTATCTATGGTGTTTGAGAAGCAAAAACACTACTAGAGCAGAACCAATCCGGAATCTTGTTTTCCTTTGGTTAGGGCAGAATTTGTTGCAGAAGAAATTATGTTTGCTTCCTGAGCTGTCCCAGAAGCAACCAAATCTCCTGAAAGGATTATAAATAATGACAATTTTTATGCATAGATTTGCTCCATTACTAGTATCTATTACCGGTAAAATTCAAAACAAAACAAAAAAGGAGCTCCAGGCCAATCATAGATCTAGTTATTGAGGTTGCAGATTGGCTCTGAATAGCACACAAGATACAGACAATAGAAATTCAGGCCAAACACATTTGGCCTATTGAGGGGCCTCTATACTCTCCCCAGACCACCTCACTCTGCATTATCCCTTTGCAGATGCTTACAGGCAGACTGACAGAATTAATTTAGTGACTCTCTGAATATCTAAAGAGGGAATATATATATATATTATATATATTGTGTGTGTGCATCTTTCTCATCAGTTTTTCTCTGCAACAATGAATAAAGTGTAGGAAAATGTTTATATTGCCATGTTTTAAACATAACCTTAAGGTCTTCATTTGCTGTAAATTCAAATTCTGTGTGTGTCTCTCTCTCTAATGAAAAACTGAAACTAAGTCTCCTCTAAGAAAATAATTAAAGTTTTAACATTCTACTATAGATCACCTCCCCCACCCCACCCAGGAGAAGCAGGAGCTTGCGCATATATTTCACTGCCTCTGAGCTACTTTTACATCCAGCTCCAGAGACACAGAGAGGGAGAGGTACATCATAGCTCCAGAATTTCCTAGGATGCCATAACATCTCCGAAGTGGTCCCAGGACTCTACCTGGACACATGACCTGCTCAATGAGATATCTCCCTTGTTGTATTACAGATATTTTGGGGTGTGCAGTTGGGAGAATGGTATAATGAATCCTATACTTATCATCCTGCTTCAGTTATCAACATTTTGATATTCTTGTGTCATATAGCCTCCCCATTTTTTATACTCAGAGTTCTTTCTTAGGATGGATTTACTTTTTCTCCTTTTATTAGATATTTAGCAGAACTTACAAAATTATAAGACTTCAGATGTGTAATTTTGCACTCATATATGGTTAGTATAAGTCACCACAGTCTCCACCCAAGTTCTGTGACCCCCCCCCAACATATCCGCTCCCCACATAACCATCATAGTTTTCACAAAGTCCAAGAGAAAAATACTTCGGTTAACATTTTTGCAAGTTCATTGTTTCAGATATCTATATTCTATGTATGAGTGAAACCATCTGGTAGTTGTCTTTCACCTCTCATTTCACTCAGTATAGTCACCTCCAGTTCCATTCATTTTGTTCCAAATGATATTATTTTATCTTTTGTTTTTTGATTGAAGAATAGTGTTCCATTGAATATGTATCCCATAATTTCTTTATCCAGTCATCTGTCACTGTGCATTTAGGTTGCTTCCATAGTTTGGCTATTGCACTTTGTGCTGTTACAAATTTCAAATTAGTGCTCCCATGTCATATGGATATATGCCTAGGAGTAGCATTGCTAGATCATGAGGTATTTTGTTTTATTTTTTTAAGGATTCTCCACATTGTTTTCCATGAGGACTGTATCAGTTTTCATTCTCTGAACAGTATCAGGGCTCTCTTTGTGTGTGTGTGTGTGTGTGTGTGTGTGTGTGTGTGTGTGTGTGTGTGTGTTTTGTTTTGTTAACCTCTTGTTCCACCTCCCAGCTCTCTAATAAAGTATGTGTAAAAATAATGACTAGACTCATTAATTTTGACACACAGAATTTTTTACTGAAACATGTTGTCAAAATCCAAACAAAGCTTGTTCAGAGTTTCCATGGTTGATATTTTAGACTTCATTATAAGTTGCAACATGAGGCAAACTCCAAAAGTGCTTTCAGAAACATCTTGTTTAGGCTTTGACAATCACATAACTACCTTGCTTCTGGTGGCCGTAGCCTTTTTGCATATACAAAAGAAAACAAACTTTCTCAGTGCTCAAATTTGAATGCTCTGTGAGATAGGTAGGTAGGTAGATAGATAGATAGATAGTAGATAGATATCACATGAAAGATGACTTAGTGACTGACTAGAGATTTGTATTTCAGAAATAGCACAAAGCAAACTTCCTTAACAACCTTTTCCTAACTTCATAAATCTCTATCTAATTTGTACCAACTAGTGGGGGATTTTTGACTAACAATAGCAGAGCTATTACCACCACAAGACATGAAGGGTAAGGAAGGCATAGTCAAGGGATACTGCTTGAGAGGAACAGTACCCTTGCCAGCATGCAGCCAGCCTGGGGAACCTCACAAAGAAGAAAACAGAGGAGTAAACCCCTATACCTTCCCTCCTCTCTTCTCTTGCTGTGACTTCTCAACAGCCAAGTCTACCCAGAAGACAGGGCAAGGCAACCTAAAAGCACTTTCCTTTAAACCAGCTTCCTAAATTGAAAGGTCAACCTCCCCAGGGCAGTGAGAAATAGAGAAAAAAGATTGAGAGAAGAAAAAAGAGCACTGGAACAGTATCCAACAAGGTCTACACATTGAATTTGCTTTGTTTGTTTGTTTATTTGTTTTCGCCTCCAGGGTTATTGCTGGGGCTCAGTGTCTCCACTGCTCCTGGAGGCCATTTTTTCTATTTTGTTGTCCTTGTTGTTTATCATTGTTGTTGTTTTGGGGTAGAACAGAGAGAAATTGAGAGAGGAAGGTAAGACAGAGAGAAGGAGAGAAAGACAGACACCTGTAGACCTGCTTCACCGCCTGTGAAGTGACACCCCTGCAGGTGGAGAACTGGGGGCTGGAACCGGGATCCTTACGCTAGTCCTTGTGCTTTGTGCCATGTGCGTTTAACCTACTGCACTACCGCCCAGCCCCCGGTTGTTTTTTTCTTAATATTCTTTGACTGTTGGAACAGTCCCTAGCTCCCTTTTATTTTTTTATTATTATTACAGTTTCTCTAAGCTGAGTTTTGGAACTCATAACATGGCCCGCATGTGGGATTTAATTGATTACTTTCTTTTGGTAGTATTCAAGTTGTCCCCTTATCCCCTATGTAATTTCTCTGTAACTACAGGTTCATTTAAATTTGTGATTTTTATAACTGATAGTTATGTCTAGAGGCTTGATTAGATTAGGTTTAATATTTTTAAAGGAAAGAAGACTTCCTAGGTGGCTCTGGGAACATCCCATTTCACCACTTTCTGAAGTGTATGATGTCAGGTTTCCATGGTCCTTTTCCCTTGCCTTAGATACACATTAGGATCACCTGTGGAGATTTTTAATAATCACACTGCCAAAGCTACATGCAGCATCATTTAAATCAGAATCACTGGGTGATGTTGTAGCTGCTGCTGCTGTTGTTTTTGAGTCAAGGCCTTCTGAATGTATGATTCTATAGCTCCTAACCCAGGTCCTTGCCCTTAGTGACGTGTGCATCCTACCAGGTAAGCTGTCTCCTAGTTGCCACTAATAAGCATTTTAAAACCACATGAATATTCCCAATTAGCAATCAAAGTTGAAAACCTTAGACTTAATGAGATAAGTGTTCATTAATTACCGTTTTCTCTAGGTCTTGTATTTGCTTGTTTTCTTGAAGGAAGTTTCTTTTTTTAATTTATTTTTTCCTTTATTGGGGGATTAATGTTTTACATTCAACAGTAAATACAATAGTTTGTACATGCATCACATTTCTCAGTTTTCCACATAACAATACAACCCCCACTAAGTCCTCTGTCATCCTTTTCCAGGACCTGTACTCTCCCCCTCCCCTCCGCCAACCCACCCCAGAGTCTTTTACTTTGGTGCAACATAGGTCTTGTATTTTTATCAGAATTTGAAAGCTAAGGGGCCAGGTGGTGGCACACTTGGTTGAGCACATATTACCATATACAAAGACTCAGGTTCAAGCCCCAAGTCCCTACCTGCAGGGGGAGAAAGCTTCATTATTGGTGAAGCAGAGCTACAGATGTCTTTTTTTTTTCTCTCCCTCTCTATCTATACACCCCCTTTCAGTTTCTCTCTGTTCTTCAAATCAATTAGTATATAAAAATTTCAATAAGTGAAAATTGATAGTTTTCTAATTTTGTCATTCTTGTTGAAGTTCTTAGCTATGAAGAAGCGCTAAGCATATATTTGTACTCATTAAAAAGAAATCAGTTTATTTGATCTGAAATTCATATTTAATGACTATTGTTCATCAAAAACATTCACAGAATTCCACTATTAATAAGATATGTGTTTACAAATGGATTTAAATATGATTTAATTATTTCCATCAGATTGATGTTTATTTTTGGTAAACATGGATCATATCTAAAATTTAAATTTTCCTCAAAAACATTCATCCTCTAACATCTCAACTATATGTGTGTGCTATGATTATTCATAATACTTTGGATTTTCAGTACCTGTGTGCTATGATTATTCATAATACTTCAGATATTTAGTATTATACACACTAGAACCACATGGTAGAAAAATATGATAAAGTGTTTTTGAAGAAAAAATTTCATCAGAGAAATACAGAGTGCACATAAACACATGCGCTCTCATCACCTCCATAGAGAGGTATATGCGGGGAGGTCATGGCAGGGATGGACAATCAGGATTCCACAACAGAGATCCCACCTCCTACCATACCCACTAGATTTTTTTATTTGTACTATATATATAATATAATATAATATAATATAATATAATATAATATAATATAATATAATATAATATAGGAAATAGAGAAATTGGGAAGGGAAGGGGAGATAGGAAGAAAGAGAGGCACCTGCAGCACTGCTTCATTGCTTGTGAAGCTTACCCTTGAAGGAGGGGGCCGGGGGCTTGAATCTGGGTGCTAGCACACTGAAATGTGTGCACTGAACCAGATGTACCATTGCCAGGCTCCTACCCACCATATTTGTTTAAAAAAATGGTGGTTAGGGGATCTTTAGGAAGTAGGCAGTAAATTAATGTTTGATGTATGGGCTCTTTCAAAAGAGGAAACCTTTGGAACTTAGCAATTGGCTTTTGCTGTTAACTCAGACCTGCCCATTAGCTATCTGCTGAACTCACACACAGTGGTTTAAGGGCATTCTAGAGTTGCTTTTTTTCAATTCCATAAGTCTGTAAAATAAATATTACAGATATATGAGATACATAAATATACAATGTATAAGGTTACAATACATGACTGTGGCACCAGATGTTGCACAGTGGATAAAGCATTAAACTCTCAGGCTTGAAGTCATGGGTTCGATCTCCTATATCCTATATGCCAGAGTGATAGTCTAGTTCTCTCAACAATATATGAGGTTATATTCACTGAGAATTCACTAGTTGCTAGGCAGTTTAGTCAACAATGCTAATATTTCCCTCAATCACACTTGGAAACTCTCCATCCTTCTTTCCTAATTTTTCTCTTTCAAGATCTACTTGGTGGTTCATCTTTTACAACACTCATTGATGTGCACTTGCTGATTCATCTGTTACTTCGCTTGCACAGGAATATTAATGTACTAGATATTTTTCTGAAGCATGACATGAGTTCCAGTTATGAACAAGGCATAGCATAAATAATAATCCAGAATATGGAGTAATATAAACTTAGTATCAAATAATGTAAACCTAATATTAATATATATATATATATATATTAAAGTATACCAGGTCCCTTCTCTGTTATGTTCTCTCATCTTCTCTGAACCTTGACCACACTTGATTCTCCATCCTGCTTAGTAAACCTCCTGGTTTTATTACCTTTTCTAAAACAATCTACACTTTTCCCTCAAATTATTTCCTCTAATGTAACGCTTTTCTTTCTTTACAAATGCCAAAGGACCCCTTTTTGCCTACTAAATGAAATCTAGCACCTTCTACAACTTCTATCTCTCTAAAATGTCTCCCTTTTACCCTTTCTCTCTGGTGAATTTTTCTGCTGAATCATCTATATTCCAAGCCTGTGAAACTTCCCCATCTGTCCTAGTTTCCTTTGAACCACTAATTACCACCTGTACCTCTCATTTTATCTTCATTTGCTGACCCATAATCTTAATAACCTTGTCATATGTTGGTACCTAACTTACAGTACTAAAATCTCTTTAAAGTTAGGAATTTTATTTTATACTTTCTTATTTTCTCCTTAGCAATGTCTTTCAGACATAGGTGCTCAATAAAAGGCTGTTGATAAAGATGAGCATACTGAAACCCTCTTGCAATAGGTAGTGGTTAAAACATATCAAAAATGGTGATGGGAAAATGCTTTTTCCATCATCAAAAGTAGAGTATTCCTCATATGTGGACTCTAGAAAATTGAAATACATAAGCTTTCACAAAAGAACAAGTAGCCAAGCTGTCTCTTAAGACTGTGAGAACTCAGAGAAATGCAAATAAAGACAACAAGAATATACCACTTCACTACTGTGAGAAACATCAGAAAAGGTAACAGCAGCAACAAATGCTGGAGAGGTTGTGGAGACAAAGGAACCGTCCTGCACTGCAGGTGGGAATGTCAATGGGAATATCAATTGCTCCAGCCACTTTGGAGAGCAGTCTGGAGAACTCTTAGAAGGCTAGAAGTGGACCTGCCCTATGACCCTGCAATTCCTCTCCTGGGGATGTATCCTATGAAACCAAAAAGCACCCATCCAAAAAGATTTGTGTATACCTATGTTCATAGCAGCAAAATTTGTAATAGCCAAAACCTGGAAGCAACCTAGGTGTCTAACAATGCATGAGTGGCTAAGAAAGTTGTAGTATATATGCACAATGAAATACTACTATTTAAATACCAGCTATTTAAAATGGTGATTTTACCTTCTTCACCCCATCTTGGATGGAGCTTGAAGGAATCATGTTAAGTGAGATAAATCAGAAAGAGAAGAATGAGTATGGGATGATCTCTCTCATTGATTGAAGTTGAAAAATATGACCATGACACCAACCGTCCTTCCTTGGGTAGACAACCTCATCAATGTCTCCTGTAACCCCACCATCCCAGAGCCCTAGCCTACTAGGGAAAGATAGAGACAAGCTAAGGGTATGGATCGACCTGTCAGCATCCATGTCCAGTGGAGAAGCAATTAAAGAAGCCAGACCTCTCACCTTCTGCTCCCCATAGAGCTCTTTAGTCCATTCTCCCAGAGAAATAAAAAAAATAGGGAAGCTTCCAATGGAGGGGATGGGATATGGCACTCTGGTGGAGGGAATTGTGTGAATTGTACCCCCTCTTATTCCACAATATTGTTTATCATTATTAAATCACTAATAATTAAAATAAAGTTGAAAAATAAGAAAACACAAAGCAAGTTAGACTGGGTTTGATGTATTGCACCAAAGTAAAAGACTCTGGGATGGGGGAAGGGTTCAGATCCTGGAACATGATGGCAGAGAAGGACCTAGAGGGTGTTGAATTATTATATGGAAAACTGGGAAATGTTATACATGTACAAACTACTGTATATTACTGTTGACTATAAACCATTAATCCCCCAATAAAGAAAAAAAAAGACTGAGAACTATCATGACTTTTTTTTGGGGGGTGATGGTTACAAAACTTTGATGATGGGTGTGGTGTGGAATTATGCCCTGCAATCTTATAATTCCATAAACCACTATTAACCACAATTTTAAATTGATTAAAATTGAATATACTAGGGGCCAGGTGGTTGCACATTTGGTTGAGTGGACATGTTACAATGCATAAGGACCCAGGTTTGAATCCCCAGTCCCCACCTGAAGGGGGGAAGATTCATGAGTGATGAAGTAAGGTTGCTGATGTCTCTCTGTCTCTCTTCCTTTATATCTCCCCTCCCCCCTCAATTTCTGACTGTCTCTATCCAATAAATAAATAAAGATGATTTTAAAAATAAAGTAAAATCGAATATACCCAAATCTCTATTTTAAAGATGGGAGCAAAAATTTCCTTGTGCATCTCCAGTTCTTCCTCTATGTGACTTCTGTCTCTGTCTCTCTCTGTCTCTCTTCTCATCACAGCCAGACTTCCTAAATGAATAGTCTATACATGCTGCCTCTGCTTTTTCACCTCCCATTCACTTCCTCAACCCACTACCATCTGGCTTCTTCCACCACTATACCCAGACTGCTGGAAGAGGTCATGTAGCACCTCAGAGATGCCAAGTCAGATGGACAGTCTCCAGCTCTTTTTGCATCTCATCCTCATAGCATTTAATGCCATGTCCTCCTACCTCATTTGGGAGACTCTCCTTCACTTTGGGATTTGAAACCACACTTTTCACTGTCCCTCAAGACCTTTCTCTATAAATTCCTATTCCTATCCCTAGTTCTTTCAAGGATGTCTCTTCCCCTAACCTTCCTTTGAGTGTTTTTGTACACCAGATTTCATCCTTGAGTATCTTAATTTGGATTCCCCCAGAAGCGGGCTCTGAGACAATAGTTTATATAAAAAACACTTATGGGGGTGATCTCAGCGGGGGGGGGAGGATATGTGTGACTAAGAAGGAAAAGTAGCCAGGAAAAAGTGTCACTGTGGGCAACTGGAGCTTAATCCTGCTATAAAACATTTGCCCCGGAATCATGCTGCCCATAGAATAAGAGCTCTGCAGCATTCACCAGTATCACCAGCTCTTGACTGAGGGTTGTAGTAATTCTTTGGCACTTCTCCCTTGCCCACAGGCAAAGAGCCACAGGTGCCAGAGCTGTAAGTCAGTTTGGAGTGCACAGAATTTTAAGGACTGATGAACATTGGTACAGCCTCCCTCTTTCATCTCTTTAACCACTCTTCCTGGGTTTCACACATCAATGCCAATAAGATTTACAGTAATAATAGCTAACATTTATGTACTAGGTTGTGTGTTTCACCTATAGTAACTCATTTAATCCTTACAACTGCCCTAAGGAGTATCATTATCATCTCCATTGAAGACCAACATGGGAAGTTGGAGACATTGTATTAAGAAAGAAACTGAATCAGAGGGACTTTCAAGGCCACACTCCTAGTGACTTAAGCTACTATGTGTATGTGATGGATTTACAAACCTCATTGATCCTCCAAGCGCTAACTCCTGTTTCATTTTCCAGTGAGGTGTTCTCACCAGGTTTCTTCTGAACCTAAAATAGAAAACACTCAAAATGAACTGACCAGTATATTTAGTGAATATCTGATGAAACCTTTTGTTTGATATATGACATAAAAATATTTTTTCCCATTCCAAAAGGAGCCTCTCTATTTGGGTGGTGGTTTCTTTTGTCATGCAGAAGCTTTTCAATTTGAGGTAGTCCCATTGGTTTATTTTAATTTTGTTTTTGTTTTCCTTGCAAATGGACTTGAATCATTGAACTTTGATACTCTTTTTCCTTTTTGACAACTATTTGGAATGTTACTTTGAGAATAATATTTATGTTAAAATAATATATCTGATAAGATGATATATTACTCTTTATATGGATTTTAGAAAGTATGGTAAAGGGGCCAGGCATAGCGTACCTGGTTAAGCACACAGTACTAAGAGCAAGGACCTGCGCAAGGATCTGGGTTCAAGCAGTGAAGCAAGTCTACAGGTGTCTTTCTGTCTTTCTGTCTCTCTGCCTCTCTATCTCCCCCTCCTCTCTCAATTTCTCTCTGTCCTATGCAATAAAAAAGGGAGAAAAAAAAGAAAATATGGTAAGTGTAAAGGTTGTAGAAGACCTAGTAGGATGCAAACATCATGCACTACACCCAGGTTTGGCCCCCAGCCTGCAGAGGGGAAGTTGCAGGACTGGTGGAGCAGTGGAGCAGGTGTCTATATTTCTCTATCTCTATCTGGGGAAAATGGTGACTGGTGGAGGTGAGGGTGGAGGTGAGAGTGGGGGTGGGGGTCGGGTGGAGGTGGAGTTATTGTGCAGGCACTGAGCCCCCTCCATAACCCTGGTGGCAAAAAAAAGCAAGAAAATTCTCCATAATTCTGCCACACAGACCTGTTGGCACAGTGTCTATTACCCAATATTCTATATATCTTCAGATATTTAGGATATATTCTCTGTGTATATAAATTTACATTTTGCTGTTTTGAATTGTAGACATTTTCCCAGAACATTAAAAACAAAAAACCTTTACATATACATTCTAAAGGCTACATGTGTTCCTGACATATTGACATATAGAAATACTGAATTTTGCTTAACTCTTCCGTGGTTATTAAACATTTATATTGCTTCTTTGCTTTGCTTTTGTAACAGATGCTGAAATCAATATTTCGGTACCTAGGTCTTTATCTGTACTTTGACTTATTTCCAGAAGAGGAATTACTTTTTTAAAAGGGCAATAACATTTTCAGAGTTTTAATGGATTTTCTTTATAGAAAGTCTATACCAATTCACACTCACACCAAGAGAATATATGAGTGTCTTCTACCCCTCCTTTATCAGCAGTGAGTATTCTCACCTTTTGGGAAACTTATTGGATTTGTAAGAAAAATTGCACTTGTTAATTCCACTTAAATTACCTCAATTTCCAGGAAGATTAAATATTTTTCACCTATTTGTTGACCACTTAATTTTCCTTTGTATAAGCTATCTACACCATTTCCCAACTGGCCTACTAGCTCTTGAGACAGTTTTATCATCTTAAAAATTAGTGATGTCTTTATTATATTTATGGGAATAACTCCCATTTTGCCACTTGGCCTTTCAGTTTTTAACATAAAACACTTGAAATGATGTAGCAGAGCAGCTTTCTTACTGTGATCTGTTAAAACTCAGCTCTCAAAACAAAGGTTGTTTGAAAGAGAAAGTTTAATGTTTTCTAAAGTCATATGTAACTTTCTCTCTTGAAAAGTATTCCTGTTAGGTGGGGGTAGATAGCATAATGGTTATGCAAAAGAGAGTGTCATGCCTTAGACTCCAAAGTCCCAGGTTCAGTCCCCCACACCACCATAAACCAGAGCTGAGCAGTGCTCTGGTTAAAAAAGAAAGAAAGAAAATTATTCCTGTTACATTTGAGCTTCCAAAGTTTTCTCCTATTGCCTATAGGTCATATTTCTTGCATTGCACATTCCTTAATTCCAGCATAACATAAAACTGACTTCCCCTTCTCCTCCATAGGCAGTAGCCAACCTTTTCACTTATGAGTCCCTGTCCTCATTGTTATATGATGTCTCCTTTGTAATGAATCATGACGGTTTTTTGTTGTTGTTTTGTTTTGTTCTTACTTGCAGTTGCATTTATTTTATGCTCAGTTTATTCCCAGGCCATAAGTTTTTGTTTCTTCAGTTTCTTCTGGGATATCTTTTTCTTCTGTGCAGCCTCCTCTTCTGATTTAGGGACAATCTGCTTTTTTTCAGTGAGGATTAGCTCAGTGTGGCAGGGAGAGCTCATGTAGGGGAGAGCTCATGTAGGGTTTAACCCGACTATGAGCTCTGTAAATTCAGTGGCATATCTTGGGGGCTTTGTTCACCTGGATCTGCTCAGTGACCAAGGAATCTACATGTAGGCCCTTCAGTTCAGCATTGCTCTCTGCATTTTCAAGCATGTGCAGCAAAAACTCAGCACTTTTCTTGGGCCACCGACCTGGAGTCCAGCCCCCTTGTTTAGCCTGGGCACACCTAGCAACATCACCATTGTGACGTTGGAATGGCACACATTGCTTCTGTAGAGTGACATCCTTCAGATACTTGGTGGCTTTTCAGATATGCATGCCTTTGATGGCCTGGGCAGTTTCTCAAGTGTTCTTAAAATGAACACAAAGGTTTGAGCCTCTTGCATGCTGAAAAAGAAGTCCACAATGTTTTAATTATTGAAGCTTTGCTAGATTTTAATATTTGTCATAGAAATAGTACTGTATTTTTGTCCACCACTTCCAATATTTTCTCAACTATTCTCATCTATTTACTTAAACTTTAGAATCATTTTACCAGATTACAAAAAATCTAATCTGTGTTTATTGTAATTATATCAGACTTAAATATTAATTAGAGAAGAATGGCTATCTTAAATATTTAGTGTTTCATCCATTAAGATAATGATCTCTCAATTCATTATATCTACCCTTTTATACTTCACATCAACTCCTAAACTTTGTTTAAGTTCTTGGTTCTACCTCAGATGAATCACTTTGTTTCATAATCTCTTCTGACTATTTCTGTTATAAAATAAGTCAATTTATTTTTTACCTTTTAAAAATTTTTTATTTATAAAAAGGAAGTTGACAAAACCATAGGATATGAGGGGTACAACTTCACACAATTCCACCACCAGACCTCCATATCCCATCCCTCCCCTGATAGCTTTCCTATTCTTTAACCCTCTGGAAATACGGACCCAAGATCATTGTGGGATGCAGAAGGTGGAAGGTCTGGCTTCTGTAATTGCTTCCTCGCTGAATATGGGCATTGACAGGTGGATCCATACTCCCAGCCTGTCTCTGTCTTTCCCTAGTGGGGGAGGGCTCTGGGGAAGCAGAGCTCCAAGGCACATTGGTGGGGTTGTCTGTCCAGGGAAGTCTCGTCGCATCCTGTAGCATCTGGGAACCTGGTGGCTGAAAAGAGAGTTAACATACAAAGCCAAACAAATTGTTGACCAATCATGAACCTAAAGGCTGGAATAATGCAGATGATGTGTTCAGGGGTCCTCCATTTTGTAGATAGCCAGTAGGCATATTTTAGTTATATTTCAAAAGGCCTGTAGCTATACTAGTGTTTGTTTGGTTTTTTTGTTTGTTTGTTTATTGCCTGAACCTGAAATCTGATATGCAGGTAGATCCAAGTTATTGTCTGGGGAGATGATGTCATGGCTGGAAAAAGGACCAGAAAGCTGGATCAGGGAAGAGAGTAGCTCCATAATATGGGGAAGGGGTATAAATATTGTTGACTGTAAACACCATCGATTTGATGTGATCTGGGTCCCATAATTAGCTTAGGATCCTGTGTGACCTCTGCATCTCTCTAGATCTGAACTCACATTCTGTGGTCATGAGTAGGAACATTCCATGCTGCCCCAATATCAGGACCCATCTTCCTCAGGTGTAGCATAGAGTATGTTGTCCAGCCTCCCTTCGGAGGATGGAACATTCTCTACCATTGTTGATCCAAGTTGAGAGCAAGGTCCTAGGGGACCCACAAAGGGGTCTATTGTGTTGTTCCTGATAGAAAGGACCAGTTACAATGGAGAGAGGGATTTATTCGAATTCTAGGCCCATCAAGTCTGTTTGGGAATCTCAGGATTCCCTGATTAGGGCCCCAGCTGGTGGAACGGCCTGATAGTGACTAAAGATTCATCGTTGAATTATGCCAGTCTCTTTCCCTTATTCAGCTTTTGCAGTCCTTGCTTTGATAAGGTTAGCTTTGGAGTGAGTGAGAGATATTTTTTTACCTTTTTTTTTTAAATTCAGTCACTATGCTGAAATCCCATTAATTTTATCAGTTCTTTTGGGTTTCTCCATATCTTTCATAACTTCTTCTAGTGCATCTGTTTTTATTGTGTGGGGTTTTCATTGTTTTGCTTTCCCAAACCCTCTAAAGTAATGCTAAATAACATTTATTTTAGTGTATCAAAATTAACTAAATACTATTATTTGGTAATTAACAATGTTATTAACACTGATAGTTTTTCTTTCCTTTTTAAAAGTGTCTTTAAGGGACTGGAGAGGAAATTGAATAATGGTTATGCAAAAAGGCTTTCATACCTGAGGCAGGAAAGGTCCTAGGTTCAGTCCTCAGAACCACCATAAGCCATATCTAGCTGTGATCTGAAGGGGAAAAAAGTTATTTTAAATCAGAGATGAATATTGAATCACCAACTCCCTTTTCAGCACTATAGTAACCATAATCATGTGTTGCTTTTATATTTGTCATTCTGATATGATGCATTATATTAATATATTCGCTAATATACTATACTTATATACCCAGAATGGTATTACTTGGTGAGTTATTTTTAATATACAATTAAATTTTATTTTATATGATATTATTTTATTGCATTTTATTCATATGGAGATTAGACTGCAATTTTTGTTTTTGAGTTTCTGTCAGGCTCTAATATCGGTTTAATGGTAAATTCATAAAAATTTGATAATAAAAATGAATGGGGAAAACCTTTGTCCTCTTTCTTCTTCTTGAATAATTTACATAGTGTGAAAATTTTCTGTCTCTTGCTAGATAGAAACGACTCACCAGTAAAGTTAGATGGCAAGGATAAATCTTTGTTGTAGTTTTTAATAGATAAGTTTAAGTGACAAAAAATTGATATAAATTATTAGTAGTTAAAGTATAGTCCACTAGTGTCATGCTTTCTTCCTCTCTATAGTGCTATCATATCTTTTACCTTCAGTTACAGTAGTTGATACTACAGATAAAAAAGATGAATTGATGGTCAGAAGTTGAGAAATAAGAACAGAAAAGGGAAGCACAAAGTAGAACTTGGACTGGGTTTGGTGTGTTGCACCAAAATAAATAACTCTAGGACTGTGGGGGGGGGGGCTTTCATGTTTGGTGTGAGTTGGTGGAGGAGGACATATGCTAGACGTGAGTGTTCTGCAGAAAACTGAGAAATTTTACACATGTATCAACAACTGTATTTACTGTTAAGCCATTAATACCCACCTACCCCTCAAAAAAGTTGAATTGAATATTGTCCTTGAATTGGTGAATTCTCTAGCTAATCACAGACACATTAAGCAAGAAGTCTAATAAAATGTGACAACTATTTTTTATGGGCCACTGTGTAATGAGCCAAGGACCTCACATGCATGATACCATTGAGTGGCCTCTCATGTATAATTTCTTTTTATTCTATAGTCTTAGAGTCAGAGAAAGAGAGAGAAGAGTGAGAAAGAGACACCAAAGCACTGCACCATCATCCATAGAGCTCTCTTGGTACTGTTCACAGTGCTTCAGTGTGGTACCAGGAATCAAACGTAGGCCTACACAAACAGTAAGATGTGAACTCTCCCTACCTAATTAACTAATATCCACTCACATTATCCTTGCCCCACTTATTCTGGTATTATGCAGACAAGATAACATTCTAGATTGTTGGAGTCATATTTAAATTTCCCCAGTTAACCAATATCAGCTGAATAAACACATTTGTCTTTGGACCAGTCTAGTGGGTGGAGTGTTATTTATTATGTCTTCTAGTAGCTTTTCCTAAGCTATTATGATACTTTTAAGGACAAAATAATGAGTTGTATTCCTTTTACATGGACAATTTCTTGACATTTTTTAAATTTTATTTTACTTTTTTATTGGATAGAGACAGAGAGAAATTGAGAAGGGAGGTGGAGACAGAGAGGGAGAGAGATAGAGAGACACCTGCACCTCTACTTCAACACTCATGAATCTTTCCTTCTACAGGTGGGGACCAGAGGCTTGAACTGTAGTGTGTGCACTTAACCAGGTGCGCCACCACCTGGCCCCACATGGACAATTTCTTCAGGTTCTTAAAGATTGTTAGAACCTAGCTCTCTACCACCATAATTCCCTCTTACCAAGACAAAAACTTTCAGTTCTTTGTAACTATTTTTCATACAACACAATCCTGATAGCACAGTCTTGGCCCCAGTACTTTGTATATATCTCAGTTTGTGTTGTTTCAAATCTTCACCCAACACTAAATGTGCTTTGACAAAAAAAAAAAAAAAAAAAAAAAAAAGCTAAGTCCTTTCATTCATATGATACATTTAGGGCCAGATCAGTATAATTTCTTTGGTTGTATGACTATCAACAGACATTGAAGCTATAACCCACTGAAAGGTTTTATTTTTTCATATATGTCCCTAAATCATATTTCCTTCAACCTGGACCTAGACATGTTTCTTGGTACCCACACCCAATATTTCCCATTTATCCCTGTTGAATTTAATTTTAGTGTTTAATAGCAACTTGATGGTCTTAAATATTTTCTGGTTCTGAGTCTATAATCAATTATCTAATCCTTGATTTATAGAATGTAAATTTATGGTCCTGGCCTCACAGATTATAAAAATATTGAAAACAAAGCCCTGTGATTTATCAACAGAATCCTTTCATAGTGCAGTATCAATCATTGACTAATGTCCTCTAAGTATAGCCACTGGCAAAGTGACTTTTATTATGTGATGGATACATGTGTGTTATTTTTTTCACTGACTTTTGTATGTTAATTGTGTAGCCTGACACCTTACTATATTGCCTGATAATTTCAAAAGCTTCCTGTTGGATTCTTTAGGTTTTTCTATGTTTACTATCATATCATCTGCAAATAGTAACAGTTTGACCTCTTCTTGTTCAATCTGTATCCCTTTATTTTTTTTTCCTTTATAGGGGGCTTAATGTTTTACATTCGACAGTAAATACGGTAGTTTGTACATGCGTAACATTTCTCAGTTTTCCACATAACAATACAACCCCACTAGGTCCTCTGTCATCATTTTTTTAAATATTTATTTTATTTATTTATTCCCTTTTGTTGCCCTTGTTGTTTTATTGTTGTAGTTATTATTGTTGTTGTCGTTGTTGGATAGGACAGAGAGAAATGGAGAGAGGAGGGGAAGACAGAGAGGAGGAGAGAAAGATAGACACCTGCAGACCTGCTTCACCGCCTGTGAAGTGACTCCCCTGCAGGTGGGGAGCCGGGGTTCGAACTGGGATCCTTATGCCGGTCCTTGTGCTTTGCGCCACCTGCGCTTAACCCGCTGTGCTACAGCCCGACTCCCCTGTCATCATTTTTTAAATAGTTTTTTGTTTTTTTTGCCTCCAGAGTTATCGCTGGGGCTTGGTGCCAGCACTACGAATCTACTGCTCCTGGAGGCCATTTTTCCCATTTTGTTGCCCTTGTTGTTACACTTGTTGTAGTTGTTATTGTTATTGTCATAGCTGTTGTTGTTGTTGGATAGGACAGAGAGAAATGGAGAGAGGAGGGGAAGACAGAGAGAAGGAGAGAAAGATAGACACCTGCAGACTTGCTTTACCACTTGCAAAGCAAACCCCTGCAGGTGAGGAATTGGGGGCCTCGAACCGGGATCCTTACGCCAGCTCTTATGCTTTGTGCCATGTGTGCTTAACCTGCTGCACTACCGCCCAACTCCCGTTATTTTAAAATAGTATAAAATCCTTACACTTGGGGCACATACCTCCATCCTCTTCAGAATTACATATGAGCCTCCACACCTATGGTCATCTAATTTTTCACAAGGATGCCCAAACTATTCAATGGAATAAGGAGGGTCTCTTCAACAAATGATGTTGGGAAAATTGGGTTGAAACATGCAGATGGATGAAACTGAACCACTACATTTTACCACACACAAAAGTAAGCTCCAAATGGATCAAAGACTTGGATGTTAGACCAGAAACTACTAAATACTTACAGAAAAATATTGGCAGAACTCTTTTCCATCTAAGTTTTTTTTATTATTATTTAAGAAAGGAGACATTAACAAACCGTAGGTTAGGAGGGATACAACTCCACACAATTCCCACCACCCAATCTCCATATCCCATCCCCTCCCATGATAGCTTTCCCATTCTCTATCCTTCTGGGAGTATGGACCCAGGGTCATTGTGGGTTGCAGAAGGTGGAAGGTCTGACTTCTGTAATTGCTTCCCTGCTGAACATGGGCATTGACTGGTCAATCCATACTCCCAGTCTGCCTCTCTCTTTCCCTAGTAGGGTGGGTCTCTGGGGAAGCAGAGCTCCAGGACACATTGGTGGGGTCTTCAGTCCAGGGAAGCCTGGCTGGCATCTTGATGGCATCTGAAACCTGGTGGCTGAAAAGAGAGTTAACATACAAAGCCAAACAAATTGTTGAACAATCATGGACCTAAAGGCTGGAATAGTGCAGGGGGTACTCACTGCAGACTCTTATGTACTTCTGCTTTCTCTCAATTCATATCCATCTAAGTTTTATAGGCATCTTCAATTAATCAAGTTCAATTGCAAGGAAGACAAAAACCAAAAATAAACCAATGGAACTACATCAAATTGAAAATCTTCTGCACAGCAAAAGAAGACATCACTCAAAGAGACTCCTTACAGACTGGGAGAAGATCTTTACATACCATACATCAAACAAGAGGCTAATAGCCAAAATATATAAAGAGCTCAACAAACTCAGCAGCAACAACAACAACAAAAAAAAAAATGACTGACCCAATCCAAAGGTAGGGAGAAATGCAAATAAAGACAACAGTGAGACACCACTTCATTACTGTGAGTATATCATATATCAGAAAGGATAGGAACAACAAATGCTGGAGAGGTTGTGGGGGCAAAGGAACCCTCCTGCACTGCAGGTGGGAATGTCAATTGGTCCAACCCCTGTGAAGTGCAGTCTGGAGAACTCTCAGAAGGCTATAAATGGACCTACCCTAGGACCTGGTGATTCCTCTCCTGAGGATATATCCTAAGGAATCAAACACACCCATCCAAAAGTATCTGTGTACACACCTATGTTCGTGGTAGCACAATTTGTAGTAACCAAAACCTGGAAGTAACCTAGGTGTTCAGAAACAGATGAGTGGCTAAGAAAGCTGTGGTACACATACACAATGGAATACTACTCAGCTATTAAAAATGATAAACTCACCTTCTTCACGTCAACTTGAAGGAATCGTGTTAAGTGAGATAAGACAAAAAGGGAAGGGTGTATATGGGGTGATGTCACTGATAGAAATTGAGAAATAAGAACAGAAAGGGGAAACACAAAGTAGAACTTGGACTGGGTTTGGTATATTGCACCAAGGTAAAGGACTCAGGGGGTGGGAGGGAGAGGCTTTCAGTCCTGATGTCTGGTGATAACGAGGACCTAGGATAGGGGTGAGAGTGTTTTGCAGGAAACTGAGAAATTTTACACAAGTTCCAACAACTGTATCTATTTTAAACCATTGATCCCCCCAATAAAAAAGAAAAAAATAGATATGAGACTGCTAAATAGCTTGGCATTAAGATCACTGCTTTACCAATGTACATTTAAACAATATGTGCTGACACAAAGTTCACCAACAGGTGACTATATAAGCAAAATGTGGTATATGCACACATTGGAATCTGACTTACAGTAAGCGTAGCATTCAGTATCATGAATTTAAAAAGCAATATTGTGAGTGAAAGAAGTCCAATACAAAAGCTCACCTACTGTATAATTATGTTACTAGAAACTAGCAACTAGTCTATAGTAAAAAGAAGCAAGGTAGTGCTTTCCTGGAACCAGGAGTTAGGGGAGATTTGACTGAACAACAACAACCAAAAAAACAGCATGAATGAACCTTTAATCATGGTAATGTTACATGGATTTACTTTGCCCAAACTCATCAGACTGTACACTTTAGTTTATGTAAATTACACCTTGATAAAGATGCTTCTTAAAAATAATATTGCTTATTGCATTCCTTGGTTTATCATCATAATCTAGTAACCTGATTACAGGAAAAAATCAAATTAGACTCACTTGATGACTTGTTCATGAACTCCTTTTGGGCTCAAGAGACTGCTACATCATTTTAAAAGTACATGTAGGTTATTTTCTCAATAATGTGCTCTAAAATGTTTCTAAAAATCATCAGCAAGCTAGCCCAGAAATACTATGTAAAAATGAACTTCTTCTACACTCTAAAGATGGGAATTCTCCTTTCCTGTCTCCATTTTTCCATGACTTTTTATAGTGCCAACTCCCCAGAGAAATAAACAACGATTCTGTCATCTTATCCACATGATCTCTTAGTTCTCTGGGTTGTAATTCACCCAAATTGGGAGATGTGAAATTTGCTTGAAAATATTTAGTGTTCTTTCATCTTGGACTTCCTTTGCCAAGGGGCTTCTGAGTTGGAAATATTGTGGGAGAATTTAGGCTGCAATTTAAGGAGCCATTCGCCGCTTATAAGCCATTATGTTAGCCTCTGTCAGGATGTCTGGCTCCGAGTCTGGTGTGGGCAATGTCTGAGGAGATTTCTGTATGAGAGCATCATAATTTCTGCCTGAGAGTTCA